>NC_085859.1:53973130-54048130 GCF_034702125.1 Engraulis encrasicolus | reverse complement strand
TTGTGTGTGTGAGTGTGCGCATGTGTGTTCACATGTGTATCTGTGTGTCTGTGTGAGTGGGTGGTTGCCATATTTTGCTGAAAAAAGGTGTTTTTGAAAAAAACTTGAGTTTGAGCCAATCACATTTCAAGAGCAAGAGAGAACACTGCAGACTATTTCATTCCGGGTGTGACATATTGCAGTCTCGTCTTTGTGGCCACTCAAAAACATTCTTGTGCTAATAATAAATGTACATTAAACAAATATCAAAGCATACATTACTTGAAATAACTTAAATATTTGCATTTACTTCTCTCGTCTTTTCCTCAGGATCTCCTCTCTTCTCGCAGGATCAGCATTCAATCTCTCCCTGTATTTTCTGGTTCTCTCTTTACTCGCCATCTCTATCCATCTGCTACAATCTGAATTCATATTCATGTATGGATATTGTGGACATATTGGTGTCTGAATAATACATATACACCAGTTACATGTTTTAAAGCATCAATATATCAAACAAATCTGAATATTAGCCATGAAAAATGAAATATATGTGGTATTTATGTATTAAAATGAAGCTCATCTCATATGGTGTGACAAAATTGTAATATGGTGTGACAAGAAAACCATCACACCTTATGATATTTTGTCACACCATATGAGGTTTCATTACCTTATTTCACAAGATTAAGCAATGTGTATTCATGTTAGCCATGTGAAACCATGCTAAATGCAATATGACAAGACAGTTTTCAAGGTTATATTGACGAAAAAATATGTGTTTATTTTTGTGTAAAATGTGTCACACCAGAAGACACGCAACATAGAACTGGAGCACTGTTGTCGGATAAACTTTTTTTGGGACATTATGAAGAGCTAAAACTCATCTTGTAGCTGTCAATGTCCTTCTGAGGTGTTATTGTTCTTCCTGAAAGAATGAGGAACCACCACTTGGCAAAGGTGTTGAGACAATTAACCGTTCAAAAATTGAAATAAGGTGTCACACCATATGATATCAATTTTGGGACCAAAATGTTTCAGTTAATGGTGGCTTTAATTGTATAATGCCTGAAATATTCACTAAATAGGCTCAACAATGTATGTCTTGGCTATAATTACATGACTGAATATACAGAAAAGGAGTACATTTTCATGGGAAATGGATTGGAACCGTCACACCATATGAACTTTTTCTACTTTGGCTCTAAATTGTGAATATATTGATTATTAATGTAGCGAGTGATTTATATGAACTTATACAACTGCACATTCTGAACAACATAAACACAGTTTTTAGCACCTTTTTATAAAAATTACATAACTTTGACATAGGGGAACAAAAAAGGCCACGTCATGTCAACCACCCATACGCACACGTGTGTGTGTGTGTGTGTGTGTGTGTGTGTGTGTGTGTGTGTGTGTGTGTGTGATAGCGGAAGCTGGGGAGAGTCCAGGACACTCGAGCGTCAGTGCTGCGGAAGAGTCAGCCACCTGTAGAGAGCGCCCCCTTGTGGAAACTGCCTCGCTTTCAGCAGGTCAGGACATTTATCAATGTGTGTGTGTGTGTGTGTGTGTGTGTGTGTTCTTACATCACATTCTAACGCCTTACTGCATGCAACGCGATGTGTGAGTATGTGTCTTCTTACACTATGTCTGACTGCATGCAACATGACCCAAATGTGTACAGTATATGACAGACTTGGTTCCGTTACATTATCTGAAATTGGACGGTTCAAAGTGAACGTGACTGCAAGCAGTTGGACAGTTGCTTCTTTTACCACATCTGTGTCTATCTATGGATTTTTAATTAGCATACATACATTTACGCAAGAGAGGTAGAATTTACAGATTCAGTGCGGACATACACTGTTCAGTGTAGTGCATGTTCTCACACACAAATACACACAAATACACACACACACACACACACACACACACACACACACACACACACACACACACACACACACACACACACACACACACACACACACACACACACACACACACAGTTAACTAAACTATGTTTGTGTTGGCAGGTGGGTCCATCGCTGGACACCTTCAGAGATGCAGCCGCCCGGCAGAGAGCTCTCAAGGCTCAGCATCCAGACGCAACAACTACTGGACTAGCAACACTATGAGCAATGCACTATGAGCAAGGCATAACACACAAACACGCACACACACCGTAAATTTTGCCATATATGTGCACACACACACACACACACACACCGTAAATTCTGCCTTGTTAATTCAACACTTATTGTGCTTTCATGTCCTCTCGGAAACGAGTTTCGGAAACTCGCATATACAAATTTTCAACCAGTTCTCCAGTGGAAAATACCACTTGGGTGGGGTTCATGTGTGTTTCCCATGTCAGCGTTTGGTATTTATCATAATTCCGAGAGCTACATGAACGCGCAATTAGAAAGTGGAATTTAACTCTGCTACGTCGTCGAGTCGTTGGCAAGTTTTTTGCCATCTGTATATAGTTCTGAATTCTGGGATTTCAGAATTACTAAATGAATGATCAGAACAGCTAAAGTTGCTACAGCTACATTTGTCATCAGCCAAACTGCATACATCCCCCAAACTGCATACATCCTCCAAACCCTTTGTGGACAAACTTGTGAACAAGACTCAAATATTTAGAGTGACAGGCGTCTAGGGAAAGTCTCATCGTAGATTCCAGTCCAGTAAATCAAGACAGGGATTCATGAAACAGCTGAAATGTAGTTGACAACAGGCAGTAATACCCTCTGATTGGTTAACGTATAACACAATATCCATTAATACCATCTGATTGTTTCTAACAGAACAGGGAAGTGGCATTACAGGCTTGGAAATATTGTTTAGCCAAAAATAATCTATTTCGTGTTCTTTCAAAATGCAGTTAAAGGGGAAAAACTTGTCAACTAGGCTACACCTTTAACAGTAGGCTACACTGCAGATTTTACCAAACACACGTACACACCACACAGACAAAGATGCCTGCTCACTCAAAGGCATATTTACTTTGCCTGAGGGTTCAAATGTGACTGTTTCTTCTTTTCTGCTTTGGTATGAGGTATTTATCTTTCAGTTGTCACTAGTTAGCTCTGTGTTGATAACTTGATTCAAATTATACAGGATAAGGTGAGAATGAGATAGCTTGATAATTACCGTTGTATTAATTGTTGTATAAGGGATAAATTATGCCACAGTAACGATCATTAGGTAAATAGACAGTTATTGTTCAAATGTGTAAAATGCTCATCTTCTTCATTTGGCAAACCCATAGTAGCTCAGAGAATTCCTTTCTGCTCAATTCCCAATGTTAACACACATATTCGTTAGTGCACTGCTGATTTCAAATCTAAAAAGCAAACCATCTTTTCTTAGAGAGTAAGACAGCTCCGTTTATTGGACGTTTAAGTCTTCTTTTCACTCAGATAATGAAGTAATGTGCTCCATGGGATCGCTGGATAAGACTTAATCCTGATTTAATCAAATCTCAGAGAGTAGTGTGCGGGGGTTGCTTTTGGGCCATAGGGTCATATTTAGGTAAACAGACACAGACCCGGCCTGAGACCGCCCCAAGCCCCCCACTGAAGACGGAGGGCACAATACAGCATTTGATTTTCTTTTCAGAATTTTAATGAATTAACAACATAAATGAAAGATGTAAGCTATGCGGTGTATTCGTTGTAAAACAAGTAGGCTTGCAAAAAATGAATTAAGTGAATGATACTCAGATTTGATAAGCTTATGGTGATTGTTTTTGATTGCTTTTGATTAGCCTATGGTGATTGTTTTTCAATGTCTTTATTCCTAAATAAAGTAGGTTACTTCATGATCCATTCTTTGATGGTTTCTGTCTATTTGTGATGACTGATTTGCCTTCCTATTATTAGACTTTTTTTTTTACTACTACTACTACTATTATTACTATTATTACTACTACTACTACTACTACTTACCACTATTATTATTATTATTATTATCATTATTATTATTATTATTATTATTATTATTATTATTATTATTATTATTATTATTCCACGCCACTTCCACTCTGCATTAGCACCAATCATTTGGCCCAGAGGAAGCACTGCGATTTGTTGACGGTACATGTGTAACGAATTGGAATGAGTTTTCTTCATTGAATGTGCGTGCATGCCTCTGTGTGTGTGTGTGTGTGTGTGTGTGTGTGTGTGTGTGTGTGTGTGTGTGTGTGTGTGTGTGTGTGTGTGTGTGTGTGTGTGTGTGTGTGATCGTGCTGCACACACAACTTTCCTCCTCCTCTATTGAGTCATCGCCCCTGAAAACCTTCCCCATCCAATTACAGCGCGGCGCGTTCAGTATCGTGTTCAAATTACTGCTTTAAGGCGGCGTGCCCGGCGCGTCGGCTGGCTGAGTCTCGAGAGGCCAGGTGTCCGCTAACACGAGCGGCGTGGAAGCCAGCAGCGGGATCGGCGATCAGCTTTCGGAAAGCTTACGGTTCCTCGAATGGGTTGCTGTCGGACATCATCGTGTCGACCGGCGACGGAAAGGATTTAATCTAATCGAAATTGTGACGGCGGAAAGAAAGCCGAGAGTGCGCCGCTGTCCGTGGTGCTGAAAGCCGGGCAGCACGGAACTTCCAAGTGGAGCAACTTTTTTTTGGCCGGCTGTGACTGCTAACTGAAAGAATAGGCTCCCATTAAAGGACCAATACTTTTTGGGAAAGTATTTAGAAGTAGTCCTAGGTTATTTTTGTTTTTGCACTACTATTACAACCACTGCCCGGAGTGATGAAAGCGCAGATGTGTTGATTTTCTTTGAAGTAGACAAAACCAGCCGGGGCTTTCAGGAGCTTTCTTTTGAAAACTGCTGCAGGTCTAACGTCAGTGTTTGGCGTTTGTAGTCAGGTGTTGTTTAAATGTTAGTCTGGCTGGCTGTTGATGTTTGCATTTGTTTGCGGAAGGCCTACATGTGTGTTTAATTATTTGTTCACGTCTGGGCACCGATGAAGATGGCGGTTTCTGCAAACGGCTCGAGTTTTGCCATCGAGTCCTTGCTGTCTCACAGAGTGGTTAGCTCACTGCCTGACAGAGTTGACAGCGCCAACGGACAATGCCAGTCCCCGTCCCCGGCGGCCCTCAGCCCCGTTTCGGATCTGGACTCGGAGTGCTCGTCGCCTCCTTCGCCTCGCAGGGACTCTGTTGAGGAGGCTGTCCAGAGACTGCCCCACGCGGTCAGCCTGGCGGCTCCCCTGTCTCACATCTCCCAGCCGAGGACAGTGACTTCCTCCTTTCTCATCCGAGACATCCTGTCCGACTGCAAACCTCTCGCCACCTGCGCGCCCTATTCCAGCGAAGCACAGCAAACACACGAGGATGACTTTCTGGATAAAAGCCATGACTCCTCTTCAGACTGCGAAGATAACGGTAATGTAGAAAATTCTCAATATGTCTCTTAACACTGCTCTATAGGCCTATGGCTGTATTAACATGCACAAAGCACTGTCAGTCAAGCATACTCAGCAGCAAAGGTCAATGAACGAACGCAGCATGTAGGCTAATATATAAATTGCCCATAAACGATGAAATATCTGCCAAAAAAGGCTTAAAACTGGTATAATTGAATTCGGCTATGAATTAAGAAAATTTTTTTGTCAGTAGTGGGCCAATCTTTTTTTTTGCATTACACTTTGCTGTTCAACCGTTTATGGTGCGTAGGTTTATCAGTCTCGGGCCAATAGTCACCACCCCCTGTGTCTTAATTAACGGGATTAGGCGCGGGAGCACCAGCTCGCGCCACACTGCCCGTTTCATTTCTGCAGAACATTTCGGTAGCCTTTTTTGGGGGGGATATTAATGAACCAGTTAGACTTTAATACAATTGTAAAACGTGTTTAATTTCACTCAAATCGAATAATTACGCATTATGCTGCTTTTGTATGGTTATGAACTTCATAGGCCTAACCATACAAAAGCAGAATGTGAACTATTAAGGCTGGGTAACTCCAGTGCCATTTTCAGATGAGGTAATAGGCTACAAAAACTGACCTTTATATCAATGTGGCTGTTGGATTTCAGGGAGGGATGAAACAGACCGGGACATCTCGAGTAGTCGCGACATGCCCTCGGCGCGCATGAAGAAGCCCCGGAAAGCGCGCACGGCCTTCACCGACCACCAGCTCGCGCAGCTGGAGAGGAGCTTCGAGCGCCAGAAGTACCTGAGTGTGCAGGACCGGATGGAGCTCGCTGCCTCGCTGAGTTTGACAGACACACAAGTTAAGACCTGGTACCAGAACCGCAGGTAGGCTGCTGCCCCACTTCACCAGGCTAACTCCAATAAAAAGTTGGCCCCTTTAAAGGCTTTAGTTTCAGTAAACAATGCAACATTGATGGAATAATGCATCGAAAGTGCATTGGTTTGAATTCGGGCAATTAGTCATAGGACAATAAATTAGGCTAATTGTTTATTCAAACACATTTAAAACCAGTTGTATTAATTACAACAATAATTTATGTTGCCCCCGTATCTCATTGTCATACGCGTAATTGGTTGTTTATTTTTTTTCTTCTTAGTGTACACCGGCCTTTTAAACAAACCAGAAGGCCTTAGGCTATCGAATATTTTGACACAAAGAGGAGAAAAATCTTGATGGAATGCGGACTAATTGGCAATAATTAGGGAAAACCTTTCAATTCAAAATTCGGCTTATCTGAATTCTGAGTATGAATAATTAAATAGTGCATGCTCTTTTAATAATTCATCGCCACTTCTGTAATTACACAATCGCTATAAAGATGAATTATTGAACAGAAAATTGGCTATTTGATGAGTGACGATTTGACGGATGAGCGTCTGACACAGATCTGCCCCATAAGGACAAATCTCGAAGCTGTCTTATATTTCAGAAATGCTGACCTGTCACCATCCCACTACACGTTCTGTATCTGATGTGTGTAGCCTATGTCTTTGTTATTTTTAAATGTCGATGTGAACTGAAGTTAAATGCGTTTTCCCGTTGATTGTGTGCAGGACAAAGTGGAAGCGGCAGACTGCAGTTGGCCTGGAGTTGCTGGCTGAGGCGGGAAACTATTCTGCTCTACAGCGGATGTTCCCAAATCCATATTTCTACCACCAGGGCCTCGTCACAACCCTAGACCCCGGCGCAGGCATGTACCTGTACCGGCCTCCACCGTCGGCACAACCACCCCCGCCCCTACAACGCGCCCTGGTTCCGAGACTGTCCCTTCTCCATGAGCTTCAAGGCGGCGAGGCTCCGCCACCTCCTCCGCACCTCAGCCCCCTGACTGCGGGCCTGCCACGACCGACTCCACAGCGCTGAACAGGCTAGAACAAATCTAGCCTACTGCACGGCCCAGTCAGCTGTGTTGTCGGGGAGAGGACATAGATGAATCCCGTTCCCTCCTTAACGCCTCTCAGGACAGACTCTTTTTTTCGCTGTTTGTGCTCTTCATGCAGGAGTCAGAAGAACGCCACGGACTTGAAACAAATGTTGTACATGATTTAACGAATGTAGTTTACATTATTTATTAAAACAGAAGTGGTCTACAAGTTGGACTCCTCCATTGGTGTATGTAATGTAGGCTACCTCCAACATACAGTCGCGCACGCACGCACGCACAAATGTTGTGATCTCAAGACAAAGTCAGTGTGCACATGAGGTAGAGAAGATGTGCAAATTCAAAACGACCACGGCCAGGCATCGACGCATTCATTGAACCCTGTCGACTCTCTAAAGGCCTCTGCTGCGTCGTCATGATTTTCGGGTGAAACGAAAAAGTGTATTTGAAACGAATTAGGCCCCTCTTTGGCAGCCTACACGTCACCTGAGATTTTTTTTAGCTAGTATAGCTCTACATTCGATTTTTAAACAAACGTGAGACAGCAGTCCTTACAGGCTAATGCCAGTGTAGCCTACGCGTGAGTCAAAAAAACATTTCTACTGGAACAAGTTAAATAGGCCTGCTGCAGTAGCAGCCTAATTTACGGTCGTTTGCATGTTTCGTAACCTGCCTAAAATGCCCTTGAGATTAGCAATAAGAAATAGAACATTCCTTAAAAGGGACACTAGCTTTAGCCTACTGTTATTGATATTGGGTAGGCCTAAATAATGGGTTATTGTTATTTGGGTATTGATGAGTATTAGTCAAAGGGTAATTTTAAGCAAAATCAATATTGCAAAATAAAAAAGACATTTAAAACGAACGGAGATAAACACTTCCTGCCTAAAATACCCGGGTCTGTAGCCTATAAACAGCCCCTATCCGAGTTACACAGCCAGTGGTATCATGCACTAATGCAGGTTAAGCATTAGGGCTAGTTTTTACTCTTAGGCCTGTACTCTTAATTTATTAAAAAATAACGCGCACTGTAAAAAAATAAAACCCAAACCATTCAATGTGAAGAATGTGTGCTGCTATGTTGAGTTTCAGTCTACAGTCTCTCATTCGCGTTTGCAATGTGTGGAAACTTTTGGAATCGTTGATCTACACCGGTGACATTCTTACACTGCTCGGCCAATAGTCGACCAGCGGTGTTTAAAGAGTCACCACTTCCGTGGTTTATGCCATTGACTGTTAAAAAGCGACATTTAATATTTTACAACGGTGATGGTCAGGGCAGCTGGTGGTCGCGAGGTCAAGAGTGACAGCTGTGAGACGAGTCAACCACGCGTAGACACACCCGTCGCCATGGCCCCAAGCTCAACGTCTCTTTAACATCCCTCCCCAACTGTCCTCAACTCATCAAACCAATTACTAATGGGCTGCGATACCTGCTGCCTGGATAAATAAATAAAACTCATTCACTCACAACCGAGTTTGAGAGTTTTCCCAGGTCAAGTCAGCGCTGTAGTCTTCCCCACCTGGTTTATCAGGTGGTAGCCAGCTGAGGAATAAACAGGGTTTAAATTGGACCAAAGTCGACAGGGGCTCTGACCAGGCACACAAGGTCATGTTGCAATATGATGACTCAAAAACAAACAACCCTCTTTCTCTACACTTTTCAGGTGTGAACAACCAAACAATACAGTTTTAGCCAAGTAATGTGTTGTATGGATTTTAAAAATAGCCTGGTTTTCCTGACCACAAGACAACTCGTTGTTGCAGGTCTTTCTCTTTTCCAAACATGAATAAGCTGTGCCTATTTGTAGCAGACACCTTGGTTTTGCGACGCAGACGTGCCACACACACACCCACACACACACACTCTCTCTCTCTCTCTTTCTATCTATCTCTCAAAAACTGTACAATAAGACTTTTTTAGAAATATTATTTGAAATATTATTTCATTGTAAAATATGTTTCCAGCAGAAAAGCAAGCAGATCACTATACACAAACATAAAAATTTAGATTATCACAACATGAGTCCTTCAAGTCCAATAAAGAAAGAAAAAAAGTAATTGAACTTCACCCAATAATGCATACTCATGTGCACACAGTACAGTAGTGTGCATCGATGCACAGTCACTAGATCAGATCACAGCTGACCACCTGAAATGGGGGATGCATTGGATATCCATCTGTGTAGACGTGTGTGTGATGTGTGTGCACGTACGTGTATGTGTGCACTCCTTGCCTGTGTTGACAAACAAGTGCACTGTGTTTGTGCAAGTGTTTATTGTGTTTGCGAGTGTGTGTGTGTGTGTGTGTGTATCGCATTTGTGTCCCGTGTTTGAGAGTGTGTGTGTGTGTGTGTGTGTGTGTGTGTGTGTAGCGGATTTGTGTCCCATGTCCAGAGCTGCACTGGGATGTAAAAGCGGGCCGGGCATTTTCAGTGAAGACCGATCCACCAGGCATTGAGAAAGACAAACAACAGTTGTAGTTATCTATAACGACCTTTGACCACGACAGCCAAAATTAATATCTAATTCTGCCTCGGAGAGGTCAGCTGTAGCGGCATGAGGACTGATACCACTGCATTGAGGGGAGAAACAGGCCGAAATAATTAACAGTCCAACAGGCAAATGTCCTGTATGCCATATGGCCAATTCAGCGGTGCCCATGTGACATCACTCAGTTGTTTCCTCCTCTGACATTTCTTCTGCGTTCTTCTTCTTCTTCCTCCTCTTCTTCTTCTTTTGTTGGTCACTTGCGTCTGTTCCACTGCCATACTCCGAGCGGAGGAGAGAGGCGACGCGCTTACGGTCACTCATGCCCGTCTTCTTCCTGTGAAGCACAATTAGAGTTTGTCACTTACAGGTCACACTCACACACCTACACACACACAAACACACACACACACACACACACACACACACACACACACACACACACACACACACACACACACACACACACACACACACACACACACACACACACACACACACACACACACCAAAATGTACATGCATGCCATGTACACTCCATCAAACATAGACACACATGAAAAGAAAATACTTCACCCTTCTAAAAAATAAAGAAATAGTCCCCACGCATGCCAGCCAATATTGTAAGGCTGTGACTTGAAAAGACAGAGAAAGGGTGTGAGCGTGTGTGCGTGAGCGAGAGAGTTTTGGAGCCTTCCCTTCCCTGATCGTGCGTGTCTGTGAGTGTGTTTTGTGTGCGCGCGCGTGTATGCGCCATGTCTGTGTGTGCCGTGTGCGTGTGTGTGCCGTGTTTGTCCACATTGGCTCATTAGTGCCTTCTTGTCTGGACATGGCCAGAGTGGCCCTCAGACAGCTGTAATAAGGTCTCCACTGGCACCCAACACACATGGGCATGGCCACGCCACACACACACACACACACACACACACACACACACACACACACACACACACACACACACACACACACACACACACACACACACACACACACACACACACACACACACACACACACACACACACACACACACACACACACACACACACACCAGGGTGGACGATATTGTGCTGCCACAGGGAAAGCACAGAGGGCTGAGAACCTGAGGGAACTCCTATCTCTCTACCTCTTCATTTTCCATATATCAAGGTGTGGCTCAAGGGTCCAGTTAAGTGTGTGTGTGTGTGTGTGTGTGTGTGTGTGTGTGTGTGTGTGTGTGTGTGTGTGTGTGTGTGTGTGTGTGTGTGTGTGTGTGTGTGTGTGTGTGTGTGAGAGAGAGAGAGAGGTGTGCATTCACGCCCCGACAGATGCTGTGCAGTACAGTGTGTGTGTACTTTGTGAGTCATGCAAATACCCCCCGCTGAGCGAATCAACCACACACACACACACACACACACACACACTGACAGATGCCGGTCAAGTCATGGCATGAACGCTGACCACTGGGGGGGGAGTCACTAATAAACACGTGCATGCTCACCTGAGCCCCTGACCGCAAATCAAACACTACAAGCGACCACACAAAATACGTTTGACCAGTAATGGCCATCTGACTTAATGACGGAGGGCCTTAAAAGCCTATTCACCCTCACTACCTGGATGACAAGATGCATCATATTGTATTATACCAAGTGCATCTCCTGGGAGTCTAAAAATGACTATACAAATATCTAGATGAAATGTGAAAAGTATATGATGACTCTGAACAGCAACCGTCGCTGGCTTTTTACAGTGTTTAATTGGTTAAGAGTTCAAGCACGGTAGAAATATAAAACAAAACTTAATTGGATTAGCAGTAAACCATGTGCAAACGGAATCATTTTTATCTTTTATTAGTACACAATCAACAAATGTCTTGTGAGCTATTAATGATTTTAATAAGATGCCAATGCACATTAAATCATGCACTGCTGCATGTAATCTTGCCCAAGAACAGATGAACATGCCCTACTTCACTCCTACTCCGCCTTAGAGTGCATTCACGCTGGGGTACATCTGGTTCGTGTCTGGGGATCCATGGCCTTACGGTTAAGGAGATGGACTTCAGATCAGGGGGTTACAGGTTTAAAACCTCTTCTACTCCATACCACACTCCATGGCTGAAGTGCCCTTGAGCAAGGCACCTAACCCCACATTGCTCCAGGGAATGTAAACAATGCCGTGTAATATCTGTAAAGTCGCTTTGTAAAGTGTAATGCAATGTAATGTGTCTGGCCCGTACGAATTAAATATGCCTGCTCTAGGGTCTTTAAATGGAGTAAAAACGTTCAGGTTAGAAGCCTTGCAATTGGCCGCCACTTTTATATTTGCTGCCTTGAAATCGGCTGAAATAGAAGACCCGATATCCTGTTGTAGCAGGAAACGTTGAAAATGTGCGTGGTAATAAGGTGGATATTGGTCAGTGTGCGGACAACTTTCCTTTTATACTTTTGCACTGCTCTGATCATGCACAGTCATTTGTTTACATGCTTTTGTAGGGCACACACACACACACACACGCAAACGCACAAGCACACACTAAGGATGTAACGCATGATCTGAAATTAGACCTCTCACTCTATGACGCAGTCCTAGAAGTAGTGTTTGATAGTGCCGCGTCTTTATAGGGAAAAAATATGTTCCCATAAAACCTTTAGGTTTGGATATTTATATATTATTTATACTATAAATAAAACATGAATAACTAAACCTAAACGCATCCCAGTTTTATTCATTCACATCTGTGTGCTTTTGAGGTGTACACCATAGAACTAAGTGCTTATTTACTGTATTTGTACACATGTTGGGTAAACCCTCGAGCCACTCTTAAACATGCCTCTTTTACCGTACAAACACACCAAACGCAGCAAAGGGGACGAGGCCAATGTAAGTAATTGACTGTGTAGAAAAGAAATTGTGATAACAGGCAAAAGCGATTTGGGCATTTGAAAGCGTTTAGGGAGTCAAAGAAATTTTACTTCACGTAAACTGCATGGTAGCTTGAGCTATATGACTAACTTGATGGCAATACGCCATGTTGCAATTCCGTGGCGAAGAACTTGAATATCTACTTGTCCAAAACATGCCTCAAACACAAGCTTCTTTCTGTGCGTACTCACGTCTTCTCTTTGCTCTTGCTCTCTTTGTCCTTGCGTTTACTGTCCCCCGCGGTGCCGTTTGTGAGGTTCTTGGGCGCGTCGCGGAGGCCGAAGCTCTTGGCCGCGTGCCCCAGGTGGAGGCTCCGCAGGTGAAAGATGTGCTTCAGGGCGGAGGGGTAGGTGGTGTAGGCTCGCACAAACGACTGCAACGCTGCTCAAGCACATACACAAACAAAATGTAAGCATGACTGTTAAAATATAAGGCAGACCCACAAGCACACACACGATTGCCATAATATAATTCACGCACGCACGCACGCACGCACGCGCGCACGCACACACACACAGTTTACATCTTTATTTGTGCCCACAATTCAAAATTGAGTTTCCATAGACACAAATTTACCAGTTGCAAAGATACTCAGGCATGAACTAGATAAGTGGCACCACAGTGGTCAATAGTCCATGGGGTAAAAGTCTCAAGGATAAATAGTAGAGTCCAATAAGTATTTGAACCCTTGCTGATTTTTCCCGTTTGCCCACTAATAAAGACATGATCAGTCTATAAATTTAATGATAATATGCATTCTAACATGGAGAGACAACATATCAAAAAATACTTCCAGAAAATAACTTTAAAGAATATATTTTAATTAATTTGTATTTAATTTAGGCAAATAAGTATTTGACCCCTCTAGCCAAAGAAGACAATTTACTTTGTGGCAAAGCCCTAGTTGTCTAGCACAGAGGTCAGATGCTTCTTTCATTTGATGACAATGTTTGTGCATATATTAGAAAGGATTTTTGCCCACTTTGCAGATTATGTCTAAAACATTTAAACTTTGTGGCTGTAGCTTGGCAAATGGGAGGTTCAGTTCCCTCCATAGAATTATTATAGGGGTTAATGATTGGAGACTGTCTAGTCCACTTCATGACCTTAAAGGATAGTTCCGGCGTAAAATGAAAGTTTCACCATCGCTTTCTCATGCCACATAATGTATCTAATGATGAGCCATTCTGGGCAATGCCGCGACGCTCCGTTAATTGGAGTTACGCTAATTTTAGCTTTTTTTGGTGATAAAACGCTGCCAATGCAATCACGGCTGGGCCAATTATAATAAGTCCTATTATTCTTCTGATGTTTCCTCCCCGCTTATAAACCAACTTCAAAAAAAGCTACAACACTTCATCCGAAATGTCGCGTCAATATCAAACCGAGGCGCAGAGAGATTCATCGAGACCCACACTGGCCAGTGTTTTTCAGAGGTGTCTAACTGTTGCAGCAAATGCTGCTGACCCGGATGCAGGCTCACTCAATCATGTGGCTAGGTAGGCTAAACATTTGGTCCCGCGGGTTTCTTACACTGGCTGCGACCGGTTAAAATGAAAAGCTGGAACACCCGACCAATTTTCAATCACCCTCACCGCCTGGCCACTGTCCTTAAAAACCAAGAGATATTACGGGAATTGGCTAATAGCATTAGAATTGGACGAAACTGTACAATAAAAAACCCTGAAAGATTCGCTAATACCCGGATAAGACCGTGTATGGATGGAGCAGTTCGAAGGATGATGGACTACAAAGAGTAGGGAAGATGGAACACCTAAACAACGCAAACCGTTCTAACCTAAAGATGAATGCCTGTACCAAAAAGTTGCGCATGGCTATGGAGGTATGTTTTTAAGAGCATAGAGAGACTAATGTGTAATGTGTCTGGCTCATGAATCTTGAGTGTCTGTGAATCTGTGAAACTGGTTGCAAAACACCGCACGGTCTTTTGCCAGGCAAGCACTCCTGGTTTTGGGAAGGGCATCCAGGTTACAGTTAAATGTTAGCCCACTACAGGCGAGTAAATAAAACTGTCCAAAAACAAACTAGCGCGGGGGAATGGCAAGTGAAAATTTTGAAAATTGTGTCTACCTTGAGGCAATTGTTCGATGTGGTTTGGAATGTCAAAGCATGCTATAGAGTAGTTTCAGTGAAGTAGACACTAAATTGACCATCGGGAACGGCGCCTCGAAGGTCAGGATAGACCATTAAGCACAACGGAGGAGGGCTGGCTGGAAGGGAATTTTTATAAAAGGCGAAACTGAGAAGTGCTCTTACAGCTGTAAGTACAACCACCACCAGGTGGTGTGTTATTAACAAAGTTGAATCCATGTTATATTATAAACCGTGTTTTGCAATTACTTTGATAAGATAGTCGGCTCATTGTCTGCCTACCTATTACTCCTCCAGACACTACGCTTCAAATCTGCTGCCTGCTTCACACACAGTAGTCCGCGATCCCGGGGTACCGGGTTTTTTTTATGTCAGTTTTTGTCCACTCGATTGCTCTTAGCCATTCCGTTAATATTCCGGTTTATGACAGTTGGGGTGGGGGGCAGTCGGTGAAAAACGGTCGGTGTTGGAGGGTTCCATCTTTTCATTTTCTCTTCATTTTTAACGGTCCGCCCGTTGTAAGAAACGCGGCTGCCTCATGTTTATCCTCCTAGCCACCGTGATTGAGTAGAACAGCCTGCATCCGGGTCAGGAGAGTTGCAAAAACAGTGAGGGAGCAACTCTGAAAACCAATGGCCACGTTGAAAGAACTGATGTGTGGTCCGTACTCGTCTCTGTGCCTCTTGGTTTTATTTGGACCGAGACCTTTGTGATGAAGTGTGTGTATCGTTTTTGTAAGTTGTTTATAGCGGGGGAAACATCAGAAAAATTAATAATAAGTCTTATAATTGGCCCGCCGTGTATGCATTGGCTGCGGGTTTTTTTTTTTTTTTTTTTTTTTTTTTTTTTTTTTTATTTTTTTTTTTCCCATGCCAAAAGCTTAAAAATTGTAGCTAACTCCATGAAGGCTCTGGCATTGCCCAGAATGGCTCATCATTAGATACATTATGTGGCATGGGAAAGCGATGGTGAAACTTTCATTTTACGCCGGAACTATCCTTTAATATTCTTGTTCTTGAGCCACTCTTTGTCCGCGTTTGCTTTGACGGACTGTATAGAGTTGGTATTATTGTCATGGTTTGGAGATCCGGAAAAATAAAATGGCCCACCTTCAGATTCCATTGGTTGAGGGAAAGAGGACTTGAGCACTTCAGGATTGTACAGTGTAGATCCAATTATGTGAATTGATCCTTGATCCCTTTGCTGATTTTTGCCCTTTTGCCGCCCACTAATCCAATGACATGATCAGGTCTATAATAAATTTATGTTTATAAATGTATTTCAAGGATCATGGTGAGAGACAGAATATCAAAAATAAATTCCGAAAATAACTTAAAATAATTATATTTTAATTTATTTTGTATGTAAATTTTAGGGTAATTGTATTTGGACCCCCCTCTAGCTAAAGAAGATTGAAAATTGCTTGTTAGTGGCAAAGAAAAACCCTAGTTTTCTAGGCACTGATGGTTAGGATGGCTTCTTTTAGTTAATGACAATGTTTTTTGTGCAATTAGTAAGACAACTAGTTTTGTTGGCCCATTTCCTCCTTTGCACAATTATCTCTAAGACATTTAATAGTTTGTTGGCTGTAGCTTGGCAAAAATGGGAGGTTCAGTTTATCTCTCCATAGAAATTACTATAGGTTAATATTTGGAGACTGGTCCTAGGCCACACTTCACGACTTTAAATATTTGCTTAGTATTGAGCCACTCCTTCGTTGCTTTGTACTGTATGTTGTTGTATTATTGTCAATGTTTGGGAGAATCCAACAATGGCTACTCACCATCAATGTAGTGGTGGAGGAAAGGACGTGTTTCAATTCAAGGATATTGCAACATTACAATGGTCTCCCATCCAAAAAAAATCCATTCATTGGCGATAGGAAGTTGCCATGTGCCTTGGCCAGACAAACACCCTCAAAACCATAATGATAGCACTGTCATTGCATGATGGTGATGAGGGTGTTCTTGGGGATCATAGATCAGCAGTACTCCTTTCTTCTCAATACACATTGAATTGTGATAATGCCAAACAGCTTTGGATTTTGATTGTCACTGACTACAGAGCACCTCCTTATCATATCCTAACCAGTCTGATGTCCGTTGGCAAACCTCAAAGTGGGACTGCGCAGGTGCCTTGTTCCTTCTGGGTAGAGATTGGTACCATGTGTGGCACTACAGGATTTTAAAACCTCTGTGACATTAAGATGCTACCCAGAAGTTTTTCTCAGAAGTGATTGATCGTTCCCAGTAGCTTTGATATAATTTGCCTAGTTCCATTAACCGTCAAGCTCGAGGTGATTTTGATCGCTTCTGTTCGCTCATGATTATCAAATCCCTACCAAAAGGTCAAAAAAAAAAAAAAAAAGGTCTTGTATAGAACCCCCCCAGACAGGCCTGATGGACAGGTCATTTTGTGTTTCCCACATTTTGGAAGACATGCAGCAAACAGCTTGGGTCACTAATTACCCAGTCTGTCCTTCTTGTGGCTTTGCAGCCCATTTAAAAAATTCTTTGTTTTAGGTCCTAAAAATCGTGTTGGTTCCCTGATATCATTTTGACACACTCTTTGGTCTTTCCCATGCTGGTGAGGTTTCTGTGTGACTTGAGTTCACTCATACTATGGACTGATTTCTTCTGCTAGATTCAAATGTGTCTTTTTAATGCATGGTTAGTATGTTACAGCAGGTGACTTTAAATTCAGATGACAAGTTATGATCGGCAGTGCCCATCTGAGTCTTTGGGCCCGGAACTCGTAAATCAGTTTGGCATGGGGATCAAATACTTATTTTTGGCTCGATGAAATGGCAAATAAAATTAATTTAATATATTATTCCTCTTCAGTTTATTTCTATTTTGGATTTTTTCTTTCTTTTTGATATTCTGTACTCTCCATATTAGGATATCATACATATTATCATAACATTTATTGACTGATCATGTCTTTGTTAGTAGGCAAACCAACAAAATCAGCAAGGGATCAAATACATATTGGACTCACTGTACATTACATGTCTCCCTCCATCCACTCGTCGACAATGTGAAGTTGTCCTGTGCCTTGGCCAGACATACACCCTCAAACCATAATGATAACACTTTCATGCATGATGGTGAGGAGGGTGTTCTTGGGATCATAGGCAGCAGTTCTCTTTCTTAAAACGTATTGAATAGTGTTCATGCCAAATAGCTTGATTTTGGTTTCATCCGACTACAGCACCTCCTTATCATATCCTAAACCAGTCTGATGTTTGTTGGCAAAACTCAGGTGGGACTGCACAGGTTCCTTCAGAAGCAGGGGTACCATGTGTGCACTACGGGATTTTAATCCACTGTGGCATTGAGTGCTACCAATTGTTTTCTCAGTGATTTTGTTCACAGAAGCTTTGATATCATTGCCTAGTTCATCCACTACAAGTCTAGGGTGCTTTCTTTCTGTTGTCATAATTATAGAATCCCTACAAAAGGTCAAATCTTGTATAGAACCCCAGACAGGCTGATGGGTGGTCATTTTGTATTCCTTACATTTGGGAATAAATGCATCAACAGTTGGGTCCTTAATACCCAGTCTCTTTCTTGTGGTTTTGTAGCCCATTTCCTCTTTGTTCAGAGGTCTAAAATATTGTCCCTAATATCCTTTGACCGCTCTTTGGTCTTGTTGGGGAGGTTGGAGTCTGATTGATTCAGTTGATTCAATGATTCTGATTCTGCTGATTCAATGTGTCTTTTCTGCGTCTTAGTATGTACAGGCATCTTTAATTCAGATGACGAGTTGATAGGAAGCACCTATCTCGTCTGTGGGACCGGAACTGTTATCATTTGGCAGGGGATCAAATACTTATTTTGCTCAATGAAATAGAAATACATTTATATACACTACCGTTCAAAAGTTTGGGGTCACCTTCATTTTTTTGCAATTCAAGTCGCAAACATCTTTTAAATAGCTTGAAATTGAATAATGGAAAGTACTGAACAGCCACAGGTGAAAAAAAGTTTGATTACCCATAAAATTGTTTAAACTGGACAGAAGAGTGAAATCTAACCAAGCTTTTTCACCCATTTATTACATAGAAATACGTGTTTTAGTCAATTTTTCTATAGACATATCTTTGGTTTATCAGAGAATGCATGGAACTAGACTCAGTGTCTGCCCTTTCCAATGGTAGGTGTATGATATTTGTTGAGTTGTCACCTCGTCCACAAATTCAAATCAAAGTAGCTGCATGATTTTCTAGGCATCAGAATGAACCTACTTATGAATGCACGATCCATTGTCTCAGCGATGTTTTAGTGTGCAAGCCAGTGCCATACATCATTGGAAAGTGTAGATTCTCCTCTTTCAAATGATGTGTATATCATCCGGCATTGTATGGACTGACAGGAGCAGACATCAACTTTTGCAAGCATGGGGCTCATAGAGCTCATGGGCAATTCTGGACCTCATCTCATCACGGGAATTAATCTGTAGAGTCGCGACTGGCTATTATTAATGCCAACGGAGTCTAAACTTTGATTAGTACACCAGACTAGACACTACCTTAGTAAAGGTACACTTTGATTAGTCAAAAGTTAGTGATACATTTTGGTCTATTCTATGCATTGTCTATACAAGTAAATCCATTCAACAGTTACTTTTTCCAATATCAAATTACTTATTTGTTGCATGCATTAATTTCAGGGAACAATAACTCTATACACTGATTTTATACTAGAACTGAAATTGAAAAGGAATAAGATTAACTGTCAGAAAGAAGCACTGTGGGAGGAAAGTGTGGTGACCCCAAACTTTTGACCGGTAGTGTATATTCTCTACAGTTATTTTCTGGATTTTCTTTTTGATATGCTGTCTCTCCATCTTAGAATACACATTATTATTACATTTATTGACTGATCATGTCTTTGTTAGTAGGCAAAATAACAAAATCAGCAAGGGATCAAATACTTATTGGACTCACTGTACACAGCACCTTCTTCTCCATATGTGTTGGCTACCAATTATTGATGATATTGAACAATATTTAAGCAAGTTTTTAGCATTGACACACACACACACACACACACACACGCACACACGCACACACGCACACACACACACAAAACACTATGAGGGCACGACAATCCAGAGCAAACACACCTTTCTTTGCCGCCTGGACGGACTCCTCGCTGGCGTGAACAATATTCTCAAAGTCCGTCTGGAGTACCGTGGCTCGCTCTCGCATGTCCTGCTCCACAGCTGCCTGACTCTTCTGTTACACAGACACAGACACACACACACACATTCATTAAGGACACTTATAAAGTATATAAGTGTGTGTGTAAATGACTGAGATTGAGGTAGGACCATTTGAAATGAACCTACAATATTGTTTGCTGGTCTTCGCTTTAGCAATTAGTGTTAGCATTTTTGCCTGTGTGCCTAGTGACTGAGTGTGTGTGTGTCTGAAGGGGGGTAGCAGAGAGAGAGAGAGAGAGAGAGAGAGAGAGAGAGAGAGAGAGAGAGAGAGAGAGAGAGAGAGAGAGAGAGAGAGAGAGAGACTGCATTTTCATGTATGTGTGTGTGTTTGTGTGTGGGAGAGAATTGGACACACACCTTAGTGTCCCACCGTCCTCTGCCACGGAATCGTTCATCTTGTAGCAGTACAGACAAGATGTCTTCCAGTTTCATCTCAGACAAGCTACAAAACAAACACCACACACACGTTTAGCTCCAATAACTGCAAAGACTTTGCAAAACTTCTGGATACATCTCACAGCCACTAACTAAGAGAAATGACCACTAATAAACAGACCAATAATTAAAACATTCACTACCAAGTCACGTAAAAATACGTTTAGCCTCCCATGCGTTGGCTCCCACACCGTAAAATTACTTTTTTTTTGTTTTTTTTTTGGATTCTAAATCTATACACATTCTAATGCACATTCTGAGTGATTTTCGTAATAATGTGATGAACAGAACTGATATAGATCATGAAAACACCTACATAGATCATGAAAACACAGACAAAGTCAAAACTCCTACAAAGTCAGGATCTGGATATTTCATCATCTGTGCATTTTATTACACACAGTATTTGAGTTTTATTATAGCGAATCAAACCACTTCCTGATCACATCACGTCATGTCTCCATTTACTTCCTAGAGCATCAAAACAAAACATGTCCTGTCAGCACAGCCCTTGCTAGCTAGCCTATTCCTAAACATGATGGAAGGATAAGGAGTTTTGCTGCCATCAAGATAGGTGTAAAATGGAAGGTTGCAATGAAAAACAGCATGCAGCACAGCAGGAAGTAACCTAATTTTGGGTTAGCACTTTGGCACGTCTACTTTTATCTACAGAACGAAAACTGCCAGTCAAGTGACATTAGCTAGCTAGCGTCTCAGATGATGTGGGGCCTGATCAGGTGATTTTTGCATCGAAATAGTTTACTTGAAAGCTACTGGAGTTGTTATTCGGGCGTGAAAATGCATTTAGACACGTAATTTAAACTCGGAGAGTCAGAGCGCACCTGTGACAAAAAAGGCTTTATCTCAGTTCGAATGTTCAAAATCGCTATTTTTACTTAAACCAGTGCTCGCTTAAAGTGAAATAACTTCGGAATGGAACAAGCTAGAAACAAACCGTAAAAATATACAGACAGCTGAGTCCTTGGGCTTTCGAACAAGCCCTGACATGTGTCTGTGGGTTGAAGACAGAATATCCAGTGGCTGTTCAAATAATGATGAAAAATGATGAAATTGGCTGGGAGTCTACAGCTAAACTCCAAAAAACGGCTGGTATTGAATGTTAAAAAAAAAGCATGTTGAGCCATTAAAAAAACAAAAAATAAAAAATAAAAATCACGAGGCGTCAAGAGAAGCTACACTTCAGATAACTTTATAGAAATATCCACTCAAAATCAAAAAGGATTTAACATTGAAAAAATGCTACACATCAGTTTAGCACTTCTTCATTTTAGCCACGTTTTCCGTTTCTACACTAATGTTAACACGATGGGTAATGTCATCATGTACTGACAACAAAACCTGACCAACGACAAAAACACAGAGGGAGTGAGGCGGGAGCAGACCTGATGTTGTGATTGGCCAGGACATCCACGTAGGCGACCTCTGCTGGCGTGAGGAAGAGGAGGCTTGAGCCCTCGGTGCCGATGCGAGCTGTGCGGCCAACACGATGCACGTACTCCGCAGCTGACAGAGGAGGGTTATACTGGGGAACACACACAAAGACACACATGCATCATTGTATACATTCGCACGCGTGCACACACACAGAATGTTCACGCTGCATAACATTGACATCCGAAGCCAAACAGCTAAGGAGTTGGCCTGGGGTTGCAGGGTCAAATCCCACCTTTACCTCTCCCTACAGTGCATGGCTGAAGCAGAGAGAATACACGAAGAGCAATGCACCATCTTTGGCTGACGTGCCCTTAAGGGAACATAGCTCTACTGTACTAACCAATACCCTGGTGGTAACTACATAACTGTTAAGTCGGTTTGGTTAAAAGCATCAGCCAAGTAAGGGGTTGCTGTGGCAATGTGCAGCGTGTTAACAAACCATACCACGTGCGACCGATCGGGGTTCGAGTACCACCTGGGTCATTTCCCAACCCTACCCTGTCTCTCTCTCCTACTTCCTGTTATCTCTTCAACCGTCCTACTAACCCCCCCCCATAAAACATAAACGCCCGAAAACATAAAAAAAGCATCAGCAAAGTGTAATACTTGTAATGTAATAACGGCAAAGTGTAATACAGTGTGCTGTAATGACAGGCGCCTAGGGACTGAGATTACCTGTATGATCCAGGTGACCTGAGGAAGGTCCAGGCCGCGAGCTGCAACATCCTGCCAAACAGCACAACACAACAGCCATTAGATATGACAGGTATGGAGTGCGCAGCGCATATGCACACACACAGGTCTGCAAGCACAAACCCTCACACACACGGGCAAAGGCGCAGGAGTGCCTACACGCACACACACGGGCACAAGCACAGGAGTGCGCACACGCACACACACAGACAACCCTTTTTTCAATACATTTACACACATTTATCATTGAGAAGGAAAGAACGGTGAAAGGAGTGAGAGAAAGAAAGTGAGATAGAGACAGAGTAAGAGAGGGATGGCAGGAGGGAGCAGAGGCAAGAAAGATGGGGGGAGGTGCTGCTGCAGCTGTTGTCTTCATTGCCTGAGGGCCATTTCGCCAGATGCCAGAACGACCAGTGGCCAACGCTGCTGTGCACTTGCATAATGCAAACACACACACACACAAACACAGACACACAAACACAGACACACAAACACGGACACACAAACACGGACACACAGACACAAACACGGACACACAGACACAGACAGACACAGGACCCTTGAGTCAAACCTTGATATCCAGAGTCAAAAAAGGAGAAGAAATGACTTGAGTACGGCACTCCAAATTAGAATGTCTTTATTGTTTACGTCAAGTCCTAAATGAACATTACTCCTTGATATGTTTGCATGTGAGATGGAGAACGGGACACAGAGTCGTCCCTTCCTGTGTTTGTGTGTACCATGCCTGCACACATGTTGGATTTGTGTTCTGTGTACCTGAGTGGGCATAGTGACATGCCACATCAATGCTGTGTCCTAGCCCTTTAGATGGAGTGTCCTAAATACTGAATGTTCATCTTCTTTGTAAGCTTTGGCAACACTGATACACACAGGCATGCTAATGAAGCATCTTTGAGTTTGAATTCGAAGCTGAATGGGTTGTGTTTGTGTGTGTATATGAAGTGAGCTTTACCCCAATTGTGTGTGTGTGTGTGTGTGTGTGTGTGTGTGTGTGTGTGTGTGTGTGTGTGTGTGTGTGTGTGTGTGTGTGTGTGTGTGTGTGTGTGTAGTGAGCCTTGCCCCAAAAGAGTGAGAGAGAAAAAGTGTGTGTGTGTGTGTGTGTGTGTGTGTGTGTGTGTGTGTGTGATTTAAGAGCAGAGTACTTACAGTGCAGAGCAGGACGCCACTTGTGCAGTGGGAGAACTCCTGGAACACCTCCATTCTCTCCTGATGAGGAAACCATAACAGTGGCCACTTAATAGCTTGAAGAAAAAGAGAGATCTTTGACTTCTACAACTATGAGACAATCTAGGCTGATGCTCTTCTGATGACTCCCGAGTGTCTTGGCCATCGCTGAACAGTTCATGTTCTCACTGAATGATTAGATTTTATGAGTAGATTTTATGTTGTTTTTTTTTTTACTGTTAATGCCTTGATTTCAGATAGGACAGTTTGAGATTGTGACAGGAAACAAGTTAATGGGGAGAGAGGGATGGGGAGTGATCGGCAAAGGACCGTGGGCCGGAATTGAGTCCAGGTCGTGTAATGGTACGATGTCTACATCGCCCCAGTAGAATTGATCTTACATCACGCTATGCATGGCAATCACAAGTCCATCAGCCGTCGAGGTCATCCGCTTAAAACAGTGCAACAGCATGACAAAAGACCCTTTAAAAGGTACACTGTGCAGGAAATGGTCAAAAAAGGTACTTCAACTATGCTGATCATTGAAACTGGGTTGCCTATTGCCAAATTTGATCGTTTTAAAAATGCCTATTTCTGGAAATTCAAAATGGCGGACCATGGAGAAGATCCCCCTTTTCATGTATGAAAAGTGCAATTTTCCCAGTCATAATGAATGCTTAGAATTTGATGGTGGTGGTAAGTATTCATGAAAAATGTAACATTAGTGAATGGGTGGCATGAATTCCTGAAATAAACAACTAAAAACCTTACACAGTGTACCTTTAAGAATTCGCACATGTGTTCAGTACAGCAATAATAGAATACATTTGAATGGAACCGGTCACAGACATTTAGTCATGCCACTTGCAGTTAGGGCAGTGTGAGAAAATCTATACTGATGTATGACTGGTAGAACTCCAGCTCTAAACAGCAACTTCCTCTTAAGGACTCACCTACAAACCTCAGGGGCACATCTTTCAAACCAAGACACACACTCGCGCGCGCACGCACGCACACACACACACACACGTCGACACAGACACAACATGGACACCTGCCACACCACACATTCCTGAGGTTAAATAGCTCTGTCTGCTGTCGGATGTTGATTGAGAATGAAGGGAGTCTACCCCTGTGTCCCCCTCAGTGCAGTGTAGCCTCTCTCTGACTCCACAGCAGATGGGCCTCCACCACAGCTGGCTCATCAAAGCGACAGGCCATAGCCCTCAACACCACAACAACCACAACAGTGGCAGAACAATTACAGAAAGGTTCCCCGTGCAAAATACTGATAGGGCCCCACATACAGCCTGCCACGGCGCTCATATTAGGGCCCCCACCAACAATGCAGGAGGCGCCCTGGGACCAGGGGGAAATACCCTGCTCGTCCCCCCCTATAGCTCCGCCCCTGCAACCCAACCTGACAACCCTGTTCCATTGGCCCTCCCCAGCCACACCACAACCCAAACACACAGCCATAGCCCATCCTCATCCAGCCATCCACCTAAACCACCTACCCATCCATCCATCCATCCATGGTGTGCCAACCTCTTAAATATCTAACGACAGTGGGCAGCCGAGGAGCCAGTGCCATCTGGAGAGGTGCCCGTCCTGCATTAACCCAGCTAAGGGGGTAAGCGTAGTACACAGCAGCACTGGGAGGGAAAAAAAAACGCACATCTCCTCCCTCCACGCACCCTCCAGGCAGCGCCACAGGCTATTGCTGCTGCGCTGCGAGCTACACGCTATAGGCTAGACGGGCAGGCCTTTGCCAGTTGGTTCGGAACGGGCCGCGGCAGAGTGAGGGGTAGGCCATGTCAACAGTGTCTAGGCCAGAGAGGCCACAGGGTACAACACCAGACCGAGCCAGAGGGCAGTGCCACAGGGCAGAGGAGAGCAGCTTAGGGCCAGAGGGCACAATCTGTCACACCAGCTGCCTGTCTGTCATGGGAGACGAGAGAGAAGTCATCTTGCAGCTACTGGCTTCCTCTTCCTCCCCCCCGATCACCACACCAGCCCAACATCAGCTAATGTGCACACTTGATGCATTACAGTTTTATGGTCACATCGCGAGAACATTAATCAAATCAATCAATCAAAATGTGTCTACATGGCACAATACCACAACTATGAAGTTGACTCAAAAGTGCTTTACATTCACCCATTTACACAACTGCTCTGAATGCTGCTATGCAAGGCAATGTCCAATGTATGCCTACCACAAGCCATTGACATAACAGTATGAACCAGACATGCCACATCAATGTTTCTGCCCTGTCCATTCACAATGACCTATTCCTTACAAGATGGGCTGTGGCATGTATCAAATCTGGGCATTTTGACAATTTAGATTAGAACAGCTGCGTGAGTGGAGTGGAAAATGCAACACACTTTTACATACATTTTAAGCAGCATTGATGTTAATTGATTTAGAGTGGATAAGAGTGCTGGCTATGCCAAAGGCAGGGTCAGAGAGCTGAACTATTAACTTTAACCAAGCTCTCCAACTGTTGGAACTTCACTGTGGCTCGTTCACAAACCTCAAGGTACAGAGACAGTGATTTAGGAGGAACATGATTCTTCAGAGAAAAGCGACACAGTTACACATAACATGCCACAAAACACACATTTGTAACGTAATTGCAAACTGGCAAGTAATGGAAGCATTGGTGGCCAGGCTGAGGTCTCCAGGGCCTGAATTTTCCGTGTCAGCGTTTAGGCCGACAGAGAACTGTGCCACTGTGGAACCGGATGACATATTTACAGGAAAAGTTGATTTGTTAATTTGTCCCACGCCTGACCACATTTCATTTAGGTCACACACACATAGTGAAATCAATCAATATGGCATGAAAGCGAGTCAATCACCCATATGCATCTTATCTCCCAGTGCATACTGGTGTGGGAACCGAGCGTGGCATCGTTCTAGCCAGCATGAAAAGCAGCTTCAGTGAACTTAGAGTAGAGGACCTGAACTCCAGCACAGCTGGCAGCGGAGAGCTGCTCCAAGTGTTGCACTATGCAGAAAGAGGTGTGTGTGCGTGCGTGTGTGTGTGTGTGTGTGTGTGTGTGTGTGTGTGTGTGTGTGTGTGTGTGTGTGTGTGTGTGTGTGTGTGTGTGTGTGTGTATGAGTAAGTGTGTGTGCGCGCGTGTTGCACTATGCAGAAAGAGCTGCACCAGTGTGATTTTAACAGATGAGTCATCAGACAAACAGAACCTTTTGCTGCATGCTCCTCCCAACCCCACTCAGTATCAGGCATTTGCAGAAGGAACATCTAAATAAAATTACAAAAACGGCTGACGCATTTTTAGATGAGTGTCCTGTGCAGCAAAGCTAAATATGGAACTCCTCAGCTGCAAGGTGCCAAGGCATATTTGGAGGAAAAACATTAACCTCACCTCACCAAATACTAAACGGAGGGGTGGCACGATACATTTAAGCCCTTCAGAGGTAACAAATAACTGTTTAAGTGGTAGAAGGGTAATGGAATGTGGTATGAGAGGTAATAGATCAACATGATCTCCAGAATTCCATGCTCCTGGACACGGAATTGTTTTCCGTGATGGACACACAGAAGTGCTCTCTCTATACTCCCACAGCTCTATGTTTCCACAGTCTTGTGTTTTCTCAGGATTTTTCTAATTTCAAATATTTTTCTCAAAAAAACATTTCTTACTGACAGGTTATGGTTAGGGATTGTTTTGGTCTGGGCACAGCTAGTATTCTTTCATTCATAATATGAATTTGATAGCCTATCACCCAACTGGAATGGTATTTATCAAATATATGTCTTTACTGACAGGTTAAGGTAAGGGAATGTTTTGGTCAGGGCACAACTTAAATTGCTATAGCATTATCATTTAGTATGTATTTTCTAATCATAGAGTTAACACAGTGCCGTGAGAATATAGAAAGCACTTCCGTGTGCCCATCACAGAACAATTCCGTGTCCAGGAGCACAGAATTTTTTAGGTGCACCAGCACGAATTCGAGGGAGGGAGGGAGGGAGGGAGGATGGATGGATGGATGGATGGATAGATATTTTCAAATCCTGCTGCAAATCTCATGTTTTTGTTTATCATTAGACACACTAATTAAGGTGTTACGGTGGAATCCGAGGTGAATTAGGGTTTGCCCTTCCCCGTTCTGGAGCGCTCTCCCTCTGCATGATTATTATGGCATCTTAGCAAGCGCTACGCACAGACCTCTCTGTCTCTCGTGCTGTCAAAGGTGCATGAACGATGCCTTTCCGATAGATAGTATGGAGTTTGGAGATAGTTTTTGTGCTTGACCCTTCTGCGTGAATTCTATCAGTGACCACTGCTGTTTGCATTTCGTTTTCCGCCTGATTTTATTTTTAGTAACCCTCGTCCGTTTCAAAACTCCCTGCCTTAGTTGAGCGCATCACCTCGCTAGTCGGATAGTTTAGCAAAGGAGAACATTCTACTTTGAAACGTCGGACTGCCTTTCAGCGCACGGACCAAGGGGTGGAAAGCTAGTTAAGTGTCGTTGAAGGACTGGCCGCAGTCCCAAAAACGTTTTATTTTGTGATGGGCCAATATGACTAGGGTTTGTTTTGTTTTACTAAGGAATTGTTTTTGCAATTCATTTTGTTTTACTGATGGCTGTTCGCACCGGTGAAAAAACATCCAGCCGCCTCGCCCGATGTATGTTACATTTGTAACGCAACAATTTTCCACCGCTTACCTTCATTAACCTCCGGGCTCAGTTCCGATTGCAGCTGTCATGAAGCTCGAGGCGAATTTTAAGTCTTGTATGAACAAACTAACAGGTAATCTCAAACAGGCAGTCGTCAAGGAATTAATGAAATTACGTTTGGCAGAACTTTCACAACTTTCCAACCAGGTTATAGTCGCCTTGCAGACCGTACAAAATGCCACACAGCTTCTGTCGCGCTGATCTCTGACTGACGTCTGTCACTCAGCTAGTTAACAACTAGCACAATGCTAAATCAGTGGACGCAACAGGCCTATTCATCACCGGGTCCTTGCAGCTGCATAAAAAATAATTCGTTGAGATTCGAGAACACAGACTAACAGGTTAAGTAAACAAATTAGAAAACACATAAGACATGTTGTAGGGAGTCCAGAAAAATTACTACCAGGTGAGATGTGGCTTACTACCTTTTACTGGTCATTTCATTATTTTGTTTTCATTTACTACTTTTTACTACTTTTTAAAACCCTGCGGGCACCCTGGATTGACAGCCGGAGTGGGGTAGGACTGTTGGACATGAAGATTATTATAGAAAAGTAATGGGGGTGCTGTGAACAGTATTACAGGGGTATAACAAGACGAGGTATGACAGGTATTTGAGTGTGCCAACTCAGAAGTAAAGATCAGTGATTGGGCAAAATGGATTTCATTAGTTACTACAATCCAGTGCCACATATTGCAAATGACCTGGTTTTACCTGTTTTCATTCAACCAGCCAGTTCCCTGCAGAGTTGGACAGGTAAAACCAAGTATTTTGGAATATTTGGGACCAGATTGTAACTACTGAAACTGAATCAATTTCGCCCCTCGCTGGTGAAGATGCATGTCAAAAGTGTGGAGTAAAGGGGGGCGCTGTGGCGCAGCGCGCTAAGCCCCCCACATTTGGGCTTGCATGCCCACCCACGGGGACCCCGGTTCGAGTCCGGCCGGGGTCATTTCCCGATCCTCCCCTGTCTCTCTGTCCCATTCGCTTCCTGTCACCATCTTCGACTGTCCTGTCAAATAAAGGCATAAAAGTCCCTAAAAATATATTTAAAAAAAAAAAAAAAAAGTGTGGAGTGACGACATACCTCTTGCTTCATGTTGCCGTGCAGGCGGAGGAAGTTGACGGGTTTAGGAGGCGGAGCAGCGCCCTTCTTTTTGAGCGGAGTCTTTTTGGGTGCGGGCGTGTCTGTGGCGTCTCTTGGTCCATTCAGCACAGCCGTCAGCATCGTCAAAAGGAATTCCACCGCCTCACAGCTCGAGACAAACACGATCAGCTTCTGCCCGCTCTCAAACTGAACACACAAACACAAACACACACACACACTTTACTACCAGAATGCATCCATACATTGTGTCATGAATCAAAATGCATCAGAGAGATATTAATCACACAAGATTTTTCTCTGTGTGTAATGTCTTGTGATGTAAGCTAATGAAGTCAAGATCTTCTTTAAACACAATAAGTACAAGCAAAATGTTTTTATTTTTATTTTTTTTAAATGATGTGCATTCTTGCAGGACAGGTTTTTTTAAAAGTAGCGCACGTGCGCATGTCCACACAAGCAGCAATTTTCACACACACACACACACACACACACACACACACACACACACACACACACACACACACACACACACACACACACACACACACACACACACACACACACACACACACACACACACACACACACACCCTGAAATTCTCCCAATTTGCTCGACACGCATACACACGCACCTTGCACCTGGCCAGGATGAAGGCGGCGAGGCAGACGAGGCGTAGTTTACTGGGCACCACCACCATGTGCTGCTGCAGCTTCTCGGGGATGGCAAAGCTGTCGGCCAGGGCCTGCTGCTCCTCACCCATCCCCTTCCCCTTCTTCCCCCCCTCCTGCTGGTCTTCGCTACCTTCGCACGCCCGTCTAGTGCACGCCATCGCCTTCCCGTTGGCAGGGTCCTCGGACACGTGCACGCTCACGGGGTCCTTCATGCTGATGTCGGCCAGACGAGACAACCCTGACGCGGACAAAAAAAACCAAAACAAAACAAGGACACAGGTGCACCACCACACGTCAGCAGAGGGGACTGATGTTATAAAGACAAAAATCAAACTGCCCTACGTACTACTACTGATAAAGAATCCTTTTTAAACAAGGCCCACATAGCTACAGACTTGTGCAAACCCTTCAAAAAGAAAACTGCTTTCTAACTGACCGATAGAATGTCTGACCAATGAACAGGCTGACCAACTGACAGTGCAGCAGAGTAAGCCCCAGATCATAATGCAGACTAGCACAGTAGTCTAACAACAAAAAATATTTTTACTGCAACCACTTACTACATTCTAGACAGTGGATGTGGTCAATGCATTGCCAATTGACATGACTTCATGCTCCACCATATTGCATCTACACATACACTAACAAATAATCATTGATCCATTCCATTCATCAACAAAATAGACACTAGATGTCTGATAGTTTGATCATCTGGGATTAACAATCTTTTTTTGGCTACAGGTTCTCTTTCGTGAGAGCCTGTGGAGGAGATGATGGGTGGTCTGCAGGGCGCAGGAAGTTCACTTACCTTCCGTGAGTGTTGCGGACAGCAGGACGTTTTGTCTGGGGGAGCCTCCAGCATTCAGGGCATTCAGGATCACCGTCAGGTCCTTCTCAAAGCCCAGGTCCAGAGTCCTGATAGGACAAGGGCATATTCAGACACGTACGTACACATGAGCTCCACATTACAGAAGTGACGCAACACACAAGGATAGATACAGCAATGCCATTTTCAGACAGCTCACCACAAATTCAATTGCTTTTCATTGGAATTTAAAAAGACAGTTAAAAAGACAGTTAAATGGCCCCGGTTGTAAGATTGTTGTTACCAGAATGGCAATAACTGAGTCGTAACATATTATCAAAGACTATGCGTAATGTCAAAGTAATGGAGTACTATGGTAGTTAAGTCTTTTCGATGATTAGGGAAGCCTTCAAATAGCTGAACTGTGTGCATTACAAGGATATGGAAGATACTTAAATACACGAATAAGATGCATGCCAACAAGACTTTTACAACACATTTTACACACCTGTCAGCCTCGTCAAGGATGAGCCATTGCACACTGCTGAAGACGATACTCAGAGTGTTTTGGATGTGGTCAACCAGTCGCCCAGGAGTTGACACCAGAATGTTGATGCCTTTCCTCAGTCTAAAAACAGCCCCCCAAAACACAACCCCACACGGACAAGACAGACACACACACACACACATATATATACTGTGAGCATGGTAGAGACATGTCATTGACTAAACATTAGGTGTTTCATAATGTAACAGTTCTTAAGATCAAACTAAAACGAGAAAAGGTAAGAAATTAACAAGTTTGGTTTAGGTTTAAGAGCTGAAGCCTTGTAATGGGCTTACCTGGCTTTCTCCGCCTTTCTCTTCTCCCCGCCCATCAGCACTCCTGGAACAATCCAGGTGAACGGCTGGAGAGACGAGAGAATGGAAACAAACCAAGTGTAAGAAGAAGAGAGAAGACGCATAGCACAGCATGAGATGTAGTGTAATCTGTGGTGGCGATCTATCCACTATCCATTATCTTAGAGTAGAGTTTAACAAATGCATCCAAGTTGAACATTAAGAAATGTATTTGGGTGTATTTTATTGCAGCACTTCTCACCTTTACAAGCTTCTGGAAGATCTGGAAGCTCTGCTGGGCTAGCTGAAAGAAGAAAGCACAACACACATATCAAGATACCAACACTGCTTACTGTACTTTTGGAGTGTGTGTGTGTGTGTGTGTGTGTGTGTGTGTGTGTGTGTGTGTGTGTGTGTGTGTGTGTGTGTGTTGTCCAATACCTCTCTGGTAGGAACCACTATTACAGCCAGAGGTCCATCTGACCGCTGTAAGAGACACACACACAAGACTGTTGTTAATAGTAATACGAGTATACAGCCACCCTAAACTAAGTACCTTTTAGTTTGATGTGTCCTGTTCATGAGGCGTTCACTTCTACTTACCTTAATTTTAGGATCTGCTGCTTGTAGTGACTGCACAATGGGAATCCCATAGGCCAACGTTTTACCTGCAGCATATCAAGGAGAAACACAATGGCTATCTGCACTCAAAGTCAAAGTATTTGAATTTGGTCTAATTAATTGTATTGTCCATGAAATGGTAACGGTCCGTTTAGATTGGCTCTGTATTACATTGGCTCTGTATCTGTATAACAGGCTGTGAGGAGAAATGGTCTGGGGGCTTTTGATGATTGGGGTTCATCTTAATCTTACCTGAGCCTGTCTGTGAACGCACCACTGCATCTTTGCCTGACAGCAGCAGAGGAATGGTCTGTTTCTGGACACTGCACACGTGCACGCACACACAGGCAAAAAAAATACAAACACCATACTAAAGACACACAATCGAGATAAAAAACAGGCCATATGCATGATGACTTGCATGATGAACAACTTCTGAGGCCAGTCAGAAAGAGCCAGAGTCACAGATGTGGACTGTACCTGGTCATGCTGGTGACATTGAGGACCTTGTTGAGTGTTGCCACCTGAGGGACAGAGCGAGAGAGATGGAAAGGTCAACATGTCAACAAATTAGCAGGGCTTGCACAGAGAGCAATGAGATATGATTAAGAGCGTTTTTACTACTGCTGTGTTCAGGCCAAAAGAGAACGATGCTGGTATCCGTTCCCAAACCTAATCTTGAACCGATCGGCATGTTCACACCGAAAATATGAAAAAAAAAACTTGTTTTTCCATAGTGACCTATATGGCAATTTAGACGTCAGCTGGTTCATTCGGGTAGTTTGCTGTCTGTCACAGGTGGTAAAGTACATTGTGAGAGCAGGTTCGCACACTGAATAAGGTCCTATTCAGAGTGCAAACTTGTACTGTTCTTTTCGGGGTCACGCACCTGCCTATTTCTCTAAACATCTAGAGGACACGTGGTAAAATAAACAAACCCATACGAGTCATTCACTGCTAGATAGTTTGGTTCCCAAAGGTAACTGATGCAGGAATGGGCACCGACACTATTCTGACCGGCCTGGGAACAGCTTTAAAGGTGAGCTTGCTTTCCTACACAACTGAGCTTGCTTTCCAACATCAAGGAGTTGGAGAGGGTAAGAGTGAGTGCCTCACCAGGTGAGGATGAAGATCCAGTTCAGCGAAGGAGTCTGTGGTGAAAACCTTCTCCTTTAGCTGGGTCACACTGGGACTGTGTACACACACACACACACACACACACACACACACACACACACACACACACACACACACACACACACACACACACAATCAATTTATGGGTCAAACAATCAAACTCCGCATCTCTAAAAAGGGATACTCCTCAGGGATATTCCATACAAATAATACGCCAAAAAGTAGCTATAAAGCACATCGATGGACAGTAATACAACTGCAATGCACTAGTCTTGCAGCACGCACGCACACACACACACAGCTCTAAAGAGACAAAGCCTTACGCCTGGACACTGGGGATGTCTGGGTTGTTTTTGAAGAGACTTGACGTCTTAATTGCCGGTTTGCCCGCTGCTGTGCCCTCATCAGCATGTTTCCTGTCAGTGGGTTGTTGAGGCTTCTTCCCCTGGGGTCCCTGAACCCCATGTGTCTGTTTGCGAGGGGGTGCCTTTGGACTGACAGAGTCTGCAGGGCTGAGGCTGTGCTGGTCTGTCTGAGAATCGTTCTTCTGCTTGGAGGGAGATGGGGCTTTGGGGTTGAGAGGTGGACTCTTAGATGTGGTGGTCAGGTCTGGCTGATTTTTGTGCTTCTGGGGAGATTTAGGGATAAGAGGGGGAGACTGCGCGTCCCACGGCTGGTCTGACTGCCGAGGTTTCTTGTGTTTGAACTGGGGAACATGTCGCTCTCCTGAAGCCTTGCGTTTTAAGGCTGCCTGCTTTTTCTGCAAAGAGTGCACAGCACACAAAATACTGGTTAAAAATAGACACACGGACCTAGCAGTCTAGCAGATTTCAACAATACAATTATGCTCAATACAAACATTAGCGTTGCATTAGAACATAAAAAGTAACATAGGTAAATGCCACTTACTTGTGCCCACTTGTCACGAGCCTTGAAAGACCCTCGATGCGTCTTGTACGGTTTAAAGCTCCCGGAGGAAAAGTTCACCATCAAAGCTTCATCTGCCATAATGTCCACTTGGTTCAGCCTGAAACCCGACAAGCATTGCAGTGCTAAGCTTTAGTAGGCCTACAGTATTGAAAATAAAATACCTTAGCGGTAGCACAGATTTTCTCTAAAAGGTCTGTGGCAGTAGGCTATGAACCGCAAACGGGGTTATCCTTTTTACTGCTAAGATTGATACAGGCATCTCCGACGTGTCACTGACAGCACAACCATTGGACGTTAGACTAAAAGCAACATATTTAACGATACACAATATAGAGACTTTTAAAATATGATAACTACAGCCACCACCATCATCGCTCATTTGGTAAGGCAATGTCAACTTTACACACACGTGTGCCCAAGTGGGATCATCTACGGCGGCGTAGCCAACATAATTCATCACATTTCACTCTCTGTCAGTTGTCAGTCAATAACAATGATAACTACAGCCACCACCATCATCGCTCATTTGGTAAGGCAATGTCAACTTTACACACACGTGTGCCCAAATGGGATCATCTACGGCGGCGTAGCCAACATAATTCATCACATTTCACTCTCTGTCAGTTGTCAGTCAATAACAATGCACGGCAATTATAGATAGTGTAGATATTCGACATTATAACGCCAGTATTACTCAACATTACCTCGCTATTTCTGTTTCACATGTTCACAATTCAGCTCCATGCGTTTTAAAATGACGTCATACGCAAACTTCCGGCTTCGTTTAGAAAACCACACTTCAAAATACAAGTCGACAACAAGTTACAGAATAGCAAAGTAAAAGTGCTCGATTTGTCTGATTTTTATGTTCAGTACTACTGAATATACGTTTTAAATCAATTACAATTCTTAACAATTTTTATTTTAGTTCTTAAAAGAGGCTACATGGTTGAGAATAAACAATTATAAAGAAATAAAAGCTTATGTCATTTGATATAATTATAGGTGTGGGCTAAAATATGTCTGGCAGTGATGACTATCTCTGTCAATTAAAAAAAAAAAATCTGCCGTTATAATCATGGCCACAGACTGATTTGGGCTTGGGGTTTATTTGGGTGTGATCCATTTCTCTACTGGTCTTCTCTGTGAAAATGCTGCAAAAGGTCTGCATTCGGCTGACGGCTTGTACACTGGCCTGATTAAATATGTTTTACAGCTGGTGCTAAAGAGGTTGGCGAGGATGAGCTTATTATTCCAGAGGAGGGCTGTTTATGTGTGTATGTAGTTGGGGGGGGGGCTTTATCTTGCCCACCCCCCCGGGACCCCTCCTAATGAGATGCAGTAGTAATGAGAGGGATCTCTATGGCAGATGTGAGATTAATTTTAAGGGGGGATCCTGTTGTCAAATATCATGTAGGCTACATGTGTGAGGGACACGGGCCAGTGAAGGTGAACCCTGACCCATGCTGGATCCTGACTGAAGAGCAGTGATATGAAAGATGGTTTTACTGCCTTTTATCTGTTTCAGCTGATATCACATATACCAATGGGTAATAAGCGCATGCCGTGTTGGCTATGACAGTTTTCTTTTTGTTGTGATGCCCTTCTTGGTTGGCAATGCAGCCTGTCACATCACAGCCTACATCACTCTGTAACCACAGGGCAGCCACAGAATAATGGTCCCCTCAGGAGTGTGTGTGTGTGTTGGTACGTACCATGCTCAGGCAACATCAGTGGCACTCCTGGAAGTTGGCAGATTAGAAGATTTATGTCATGACCATACTCTCTGGCTTATTTTTTTTACCAGGCAAACTCAACTAAATGAACAACTGTCCAGTTACTGTGTATAACATATCAGAGTATCACACAGCGCACACAGACTGTGCAGTTTGCATAAAGAAGTTTATTCAACATAATTATAAACCATACATACAGGTATATCATATGAAGCACATAGACACATAACTGGGCATATAAATAAAGATGTAATCGAAATACAGCTGTCTTACATGTGGAGGATTACTGACGTTGACAGGTTAAATAATTGCACATTTTATTGGAATTCCTCCAAGCCATAAGATAAAGCCAAGCATCTGACTGTGACTGTGGATTGAGGGAGGAGAGAGGTTCACAGAGGAGTAAGTACTTAAACTAAGCAAACGTGAAAAAGAGAGGCGAAGTGGAACATGGGAAGGGATGCATTGAATGGAGGAGGGTAGAGAGAGAGAGGGGGGTCATAAAGACAAAGAAAGAATGAAAGGAAGAAAGGGAGAGATAAAGAGTGGGCAAGAAAGAAAGAAAGAAAGGGAAAGATAGAGTGTATGAAAAGGAGATAGGACGAGAGAGAGAGAGAGAGAGAGAGAGAGAGAGAGAGAGAGAGAGAGAGAGAGAGAGAGAGAGAGAGAGAGAGAGAGAGCGCACCGTGTGTGTAGTGTACCTCTAATAACCCAAACAGGACTCTCTTAGCATTTGCCTGCCGAGGCAGAACTAATGCCCGTCTCCACAAAGGGCCGCCGCAGCCTGCATTTTACTGCTACATTAATTAGACAAACACATAATGAACGGAGGCTCCCGGCTCCCCTGAGAGGTGCAGGGTCGACTTGAGTAGCGCGGACTGGGGGGTGGGCAAGGAGTGTTTGAATTGTGTGTGTGTGTGTGTGAGTGAGAGAGAGAGAGAGAGAGAGAGAGAGAGAGAGAGAGAGAGAGAGAAGAGAGAGAGAGAGTGTGAGTGAGTGAGTGAGTGAGTGAGTGAGTGAGTGAGTGAGTGAGTGAGTGAGTGAGTGAGTGAGTGAGTGAGTGAGTGAGAGAGAGAGAGAGAGAGAGCGCAAGAGAGAGAGAGAGAGAGAGCGAGAGAGAGAGAGAGCGCGAAAGAGAGAGAGAGAGAGAGAGAGAGAGAGAGAGAGAGAGTGTGTGTGTGTGTCTGTGTGGGGGGTATTAAGAGAGAGAGAGGCTCAACTTGAAAAGGTTCTGCGTCTCTGGAGTCCTCTTTTGTGTGTTTGGGTTTGTTTAATAAGAGGCCTTGTAACAGAGGGACAAAAGCCCCCAGTCATCTGATCCTCATCCCGGGTCAGAAAGTAGGAGATCAGAGCCCATCTGCCCACTACTACCACTACTGTGTGTGTGTGTGTGTGTGTGTGTGTGTGTGTGTGTGTGTGTGTGTGTGTGTGTGTGTGTGTGTGTGTGTGTGTGTGTGTGTGTGTGTGTGTGTGTGTGTAAGAGGAGAAGACCTCAACACACCAGACCTCTGCCGGCCTGCTTATAATATTAATGACTCATTTATTTAGTAAAACGCAGTTTATTATGACAAAACAGAGTGATCGAGGTCTCGCTCCTTCTCCGTGCTGCCAGGTGGTTATGTTGTTGTTGTTGTGGTGTTGACTGTTGGTGTCACTGTTGTGGGGGCTCCTGCAAGGGGCAAAAAGGACAACATGGTGGCTGGTTAGTTGAGTTGAGCTGACTTTATGAATCTCCAAAGGGGGAAATTATTTTGCCAACTGACCATCCACACAACAGACAATGAGAGTGGCATGAATTAGAACAGTGACACTTAATGCAATTTATTATATGGTTGTGACGTCATCGGTCGAATGCTCCATTCATTTCAACGGGGCTCCCCAACGTTCGCACGTCTGTTATTTTTCGATAACGGACGGGTTGGTCTATAACAGACCGCTGTCAATGGCAACAAGACTTTTCACTGCTAAAGCGACTTTTCAACAAGACTCTAATGAGCTGCTGTGATAGACAACACCGGTTGTGCTGGCTACCTGTTAGCGGTGGTCCACAACGGCACTGTTTTGTTTTGCGCAGCAACAATCTTTTGACATTAAAAACTACAATAGGCTAGACTTCACATTAAATAGGCCTAAAGAAATGTCCCCGCCATGTATGAATCATTTGAGTATATCCATATAATAAGCAGGTTAACTTTCGGCGAGTCGGTCTTTGTGGAATAGCAGCACTTCAGAGAGAACAAGACCCCTCCGCTCCGCGTCGGGGTCTAAAGATTCTCTCTGTCGTGCTGCTATTCCACGGTAGCGACCTTCTCGCCGAACGTTAACCCTTACATATCAGTAAACAAGAAATAAATACAAGCAACAGCAGTCTAAAAGGTGTATATTTCAAGGGCTTTTTGTGTCTTTTCTTGATAAGACAGATGAGATTGTGGCAGGAAGAGAGTGGGAGACACACATGGGGGGTAGGGTTGGGGCATGATTCAAACCGGGGTCCCTATGGGCATGCACGCCCATATGTGGCCGGATTAGCATGTTGCGCCCCATCGGCCCCCTAAAATGTGTATACCTTAAGTCCAAACATATGGGCGGTAGACGTTCCGCATCCCCCCTCTCAAGGCTGGCTGTTCATAAGGGTTTTGGGCAGACGGCCGACCAGGCGGCTCTCGATAGACTCGAAGATGGCGTGGGGGTCCTGGTCTGCGTTGATGTGGATGGCGTCTGGGTAGAAGTCCTGCAGCAGGGGCAAGTGGGCCCAGTACTCCTCCAGACGCTGCATCACCTCGATCTCACGGTCCTTCGGGTTGAAGACCAGGCGCGCCTGCACCTCTGGGCAGGAGGGCGGCCGGTACAGAGTGTGGTACCTTGAGGGAGGGAGAGACAAGGCCACACAAATGTCACACACAGTGATGGGCAAACTGGATTGGATTCATTAGGTACAATCCAGTGCCACATATTCCAAATGACCTGGTTATTAGCTGTCCAATTCAGCCAGGTGATTGGCTGGTTGAATGATCACCTGGTTGAATTGCACAAGTAAAACAAGGTCAATTGGAATATGTGGCCCTCAATTGTAACTAATGGTTTGTATGTTTTTGCGCATGTGTTTGAGTGCAAATCGTATGTGTGTGTGTATCTTTCAGATAAATTTGTCCCGGACACAGCCAAAGCTGTCACTGGCCGTATCTGTGTGTATTTGTGCGCATACGTGTGTGCGTGCATGTGTGTGTGTGTGTGTGTCCAGTGTCATGGCAGATAGTGTGGTAAGTGACACAACCTCTCTTTGACCTCTCACCTCTCTCCTGTGACGGGGTCAACTGCTCTCAGAGACAGGCGCTCCACAGCCACCTCATCCGTCATATCCAGGAAGAACACCCTGACAAAACACAACACACCTGCCCTTTACATCTCACATTTACACACCTTCTACTTACAGCAACACAATAATACACTTTTTTTCCCTATAGTATTCTAGTAAAGTATAGGCTCCCCACCCCACATACACACATACACAATGGCAGTCATACCAACACTTAAAGAAATGCATCTGTGTTCTTCCAGTTTTTTTTTTCTATTTAGTTTCAAGAACTTGCACAAAAAAATAACTGACAGTTGAGCAGCACAGTTGTGGTGTAGCCATGCGTGGTATTTGTTGCAAATATGCAGTGAATGTAACAGATGCGCCCAGAAGGTGCGATGTGTCTTCTTCGAAAAAGGAATACAGTGAGTGAGATAGCCAAGGAACAGAGGCGCTACATTTCGATGAAATATTTAGAGATGCTTGTGCCCCACACACACCTGAGAGGCCCAAGGCAGTGTCAGGCTGACGGTCTGATCTCACAAACAACAAACAAACAAACAAACAAACAAATAAACAAACAAGCCCACACATGCTCAAGGGGAACATCAGAACTAACTGCTGACTGGTTGGGCTACATGAACACATACCCATAGGTGCCGGAAAGGGGGCTGCAGTGGTTTATTTGCATCCCCACTTTTGGGCTCCCTAAATGAGGTTTTCTCAGCTTTAAATGCAGACAAATGAGTGGAGTGCAGCGGCAATAACATTACTAAGAAATAAAGAATGCGGGAAAAATAAACGCACCACCACTTTGAAACTCGTCACAGCGCCCTTGCACATACCATGTAAACATACAGGTTGGCCTTTGAAGAGAGATGTTCCAGACATTCTATAAAAGAATGAGTGTAGGATGGTAAAATAGTCAATTTTTGACCCCGTTACGGAGTGCCAGTACTGTGGTAGGAGATAGTTTTGGCGCTGTGGTCTGGGTGAATGTTTGATAGTATCGAGGTTCAATGGACTGCATTTGCTCATCCTTTGCTTCAATTTTTTTACCAGAATTGGGTTGGCCATGGCATCTTCAGAGACAAACACCTACTTGAATGTGCTACGTGACATGATGAGTACCGATATGAGGGGTAACGCTGGCTGCAAAGCAGACTAGTCATGAATCACACGGGAGCCATGTTCTTGGCATTGAGAACATGGCCAAACGGGACACAATACTGACATTTTCAGACAGGTAGATTCAGATGTGGCAGAAAAGACAGAAAAAAATTAAAAGGTTAACTTGGCCAGAAAGAATTATTTGAACATGTGGCATGTTTGTGGGATGTCTTATGCCACAAGATAATGGGGTCCTTCTATAAAATAAACAAATATTATAAATAAATGTAAAAAAAAATGTGTGAACATTGTTGTCTGTATTGTAAATCTGTGAAGGAGCAGAGGAAAGACTCATTTCTTCTAGCCACAGTGGAGTTTCAAACTGGGCATCTGAGACTCATCTGCATCGTATAAGAGCTTGTGTGTGTGTGTGTGTGTGTGTGTGTGTGTGTGTGTGTGTGTGTGTGTGTGTGTGTGTGTGTGTGTGTGTGTGTGTGTGTGTGTGTGTGTAAGTGTGTTAGTGTGTGTCTTAGTGTGTGCAAGGAGGTTTGCCTGAGCACTTGAGCATTTTAGAAAACAGATATCCTCTATTTTTAATGAATATTTTCCTAAAAAACAGAAATAATGACCAGCTCTCCAGCTATTACCATTAATATTAATGCAACCCTATGAAATATTCATAAATCTCAAAAAGGATGACAGCGTACAAGTCTACACATAAGTGTGTGTGTGTGTGTGTGTGTGTGTGTGTGTGTGTGTGTGTGTGTGTGTGTGTGTGTGTGTGTGTGTGTGTGTGTGTGTGTGTGTGTGTATGCGTCTCACTCTGTGGGTCTAAGATGGACTACATCTGTGTGCATGTGTGCATGCACGAGTGTGTGTGTCCGTGTGCGTGTCTGAGATGGACTATATCTCTGCATATCTGTGTGTGTGTGTGTGTGTGTGTGTGTGTGTGTGTGTGTGTGTGTGTGTGTGTGTGTGTGTGTGTGTGTGTGTGTGTGTGTGTGTGTGTTAGTGTGCCTTATAGAGGGAGCATGAATAATAACTGATTGTGTGTTTCCTTTAACCTTCTGTGATGCCCTTGCTGCTTCAAATCTCGGCCATCTCCGTGTTGTGATGTTCTAGTTTAAATGTAACCCACTCCTGCTGCTGCCGCTGGGCTGTGTGCATCTTTTAAGACGGTAAACGCTCCCGTTTGACATGTGAGCTATGAACATTTAGTTCACTGCTACAGAAGAAGCTGAAATCTCACTCAGGCCTGAATAAGGAGTAAAGCACTTGCATTAACCCCACATCTATCTATCTCAAGTCCTCCAAGGGCCATAATATGAACACAAACCAGGATTTCCGCACTGCACTTTAGACCTATATTGAAGGCGCACAACTTAACAATAGACCCCACCTTCACAAGGTCCCCTAAAAATACAACTTACTTGAAGTGCAAATGTAATTTCTACGATTGCTTTACAAAACACATATTTCATGTGAAATTGCATAACATTAAAACTAAAAAATGGTCTCACAGGCCGTTAACGTTCCCTGGGCCATAGGTTACCCACCCATGATCTATAGAATGTGAATGTGTCCCAGAGAGATGTGGTGAGGAGAAGCAATGAGAATACAAACAGTGTGATGTATTGGCTGCCAAGATAAAATGATGTCAATGTTGGTGCGATGTGACTGCTGGACAGATGATTGACAGTTAGCGTCCACACAGGATGTCCCCCCTGAGAGTTCTCTTTAGAACATCACAAAAGACTACACTTTTAGTTCCCACTGTCAACATAAGCAAATAATAATAATAACAAAAAACATGTACAGCAGTCAATCATTTGCAATCTTGAAATATGTTGTAGAAATAAACAAAAGGCTGCTATAGTTGTATTGCAGATTTCATGAAATTGTAGATTTCAGGCGGTTAAAAAAAATTCTAGAAGTTGGGCCAGAGGAGATGGCCTACCGGACACATTTCTCTTGAATCTTATCCACATGAATGAACAATGAATGATATTCCATTAGTGGACCATCTCTGGTAGCATGCATGCATGTATGTATGATGACCCTGTCTAGTGCTTACCAGATAAGGGTTACCAGATGCGGCCCACTAATGGACTGTAATTCACTACACTATCGTAAGTGGGACATGTGTACATGGACTGTGTGTAGACTAACAACTCGCTCTGTAGAATGAGGTCCGTCCTAATATGAAATAGCACCAGCATTGTATCATGACAAAGTCCATCCTAACTAGGAAGCAAATGATTGAGAAAGTCAGCCTGATCACAGAGGGCCCCTGTCACCCCCTCCATCACTCCTTACAACAGCTCCCATCAGGCCACCACTTCAATGTACCACTAGCCTGCACAAACGACAAGAAATGCATCATCCTCTCTGCAGTAGTCTTTCTTACCAGCACTTAAGACAACCGTCAGCCAATCTATGCCTTGCGTCATCTTGTATAGGTGTGCATTGGCACTGCCCTTATGATTCCATTCGATTACGATTCTGGAGGTAACAATTCGATTAGAATAGATTCAGTCTGATTCTATGATGCATTGCAATGCATTTCTGCTGAACTCAAGGCAAAATTTTCATCAGTCATGAGGCAGTACAGTACAAGCAGTCAGATACTGTTATTGGCTGTTGTGTGTATTAGTCCTGGAGTTTTCAATGCTTTGAAGTGCTTTAAGTTAAAGTTCATTTGTTCCAGAACTGCCAACAGAAGTAATTGAAACTTTAAAAAATATGCCGCATCGGATATGGTATTTGCCGAATAGATTTTTGAAATGTCATGGCCCGCATCGCGATGCATTTCCAAATCCATTATTGTTGACACCACTAACATCTTGTCATGTCTTGTTTAATGTTGATGTGTGAATGGTAATGGTGATCAGAGAAATCAAAAACGTTCCATAAGACGTCTTAACAGGCAATAAAGTTCCATCTTATCTTATCTTATCTATGGCCACACCAATTTAATTTGTTGGTTCTCGGATTTTTTCAGGAAAAAGTTGAAGCGAGAGGGCGAAAAAAAAAATAAAAAAAAATTAGTCGTGTGGTAATGCCACGGATGTAATAAGGGGACTGTTATGTTATACCACCTGTATATCAGCCTCACATGGACCTCCAAAGGAAGGTGCAAGACAGGCAAACACCTGGACATGGAGAAGGACAGTGTAGAAGGGAATTAAGGCAGCCAAATAGACCAGGCACAAAATTAGCTCATAGGGCAATTATTATATTAATCTGGTTTGAATAAACTGAGATGATTCAACAGTCTGAAACCGCAGTCTTCATTGAACAAGACAGCAAATACAGCATTGTGACCATATCAATGGAATTACAAGCTATAAAAGTACAACTTTAGAATGTTAGACCACTTACAACAGTGACCACAAGCACAAGTCCCCAAAATCAATAAAATAAAAGACCAAAAATAATGTAATCTCACTCTTCTTTGAGTACAGAATGTGCACAAAATACTACTAGTAACAGAAAAAGTTACAGTAATTAAATTTTAACAAAACAAACAGTCCAATCTGATTCAGATTCTTGACTTTTTCTTGGCACTTCAGGGCTCCAGACTAACTTTTGCGTTGGTTGCACTGGTGCGCCTAAACATTTTTTTAGGTGCACCAGCACAAAATGTATGTGCACCCAAATGTTTTCACCACCCCATACACACACACGCACTCAGCTTTAAAAAATAATAATTAAAATAATAACAATAGCAATAATAATAGCAACAACAACAATAAAAATAATAATAATTATTATTATTATTATTATTATTATTATTATTATTATATTATTGTTGCTATATTTTAAAAGACCTGGAGCATTTCATGTGCTATATAGACTAGTCTTCCAAATGTGCTCTTTATAAAAGACATGACAGTAGGCTACCTAACTAACACATCTTGACTACAAGCAGTTTGGCTGGTAGAAAAGACCAAATTAGTAGCCTTTTAGGCAGTATGTGTTTGACTAGTAAGATCAACATACCAGCCTTTTCTGCAATAAGGCTACGCACACGGCATAAGTACAGAGTTGCAATATGAAGATAGATGGATGGATGGATGGATTTTTTTTTAACAAACCCTGCTAAAATTTCGTAATTTTTAAAATCATTAGGCACAAATAGCCTAGCCTATGTTTACAGTGGAATCTGAGGTGAATTGGGTTTTGTCTATTTCCCCGTTTTTGAGCGCTCTCCCTCTGCATAATGAGTGTGGTTTCTTAGCAAGCGCTACGAACAGACACGACAGCACTAGTGCGCTGCGTCTGCGTTTTTGTGTGGCAATGCGTTTTTGTGTGGCCATTTAGTTTCCCCCCGTGATTGTGACTCTCTCGTGTTTAAAATATCCTCAAGTCATTTCGCTGTTTCTACCGTGATAGTAACTCTCTCGTCCGTTGCAAAACTCGCCTGGTTGAGAACACAAAACTCGCTGGCACATGTGAACTCGGATAGTTAAGCGAAGTCGAACATTCTATTCTGAAACGTCGGGCTGCCTGTGAACGAGGAAGGGGGAGAAATTAAGCTACCGGTAACCCGGGGGGTTGCTTCCTCCAAGCGGGACCATAGTTGTTGTATTACTTTTTTAAAACTGCTATCCCACTCCACTAATTCCACTAAGAGCCATACTGTGTTTCAACGCTGCTACTGCTAACCCACAGGGGCTTCAACTTGCCATTGCATATTTGTCTGTAAAACCATTTGAATGTAACGCGTTTCCTGATTCGCTAGTCGTAATCGGCATGTTGAAAGGAGTGATTTTATTGGTTCTCTATGTCACATGACCTCCAACTACTAAAGAGACACCTCTCCGTTCATGAAAACATGCAGTCTTCGGTTTTTTTTAAGCGATTTCATTTTTTTGGGGTATTGAAACTGTTTTTTTTTTTTTTTTTTCATTTTGATACAAAATACAAGCGGCGAATCCGAGAACCAACAAATTAAATTGGTGTGGCCTATACTGTATTTATATATATACACTATCTAGGCTTGTTTGTGCAGCTCTAAAAACCCACTATGGACACCAGAGGCAGCAGGTCTACAGGGAGATGGGACTAAGGGCTTATAAGCCCCATCACATTTCTAAATCTAGGCCACTGCCATCTTCAACTTCGTATAGCACTGGCCACTGGCCACTTCTCTCTCTCTCTCTCTCTCTCTCTCTCTCTCTCTCTCTCTCTCTCTCTCTCTCTCTCTCTCTCTCTCTCTCTCTCTCTCTCTCTCCTCCTCTCCTCTCCTCTCCTCTCCTCCCTCCACCCTCCCAAATTAGGAAATGGTGAGACGCAGTGTGCTGTGCAGTGCTGTGCAGTGCTGTGCTGCGTTCCCCTGCGCTGTAGCAGGGCGATGTTTACCTCTGATTAAATTATAATGCGGCCCTGCTGTTTTATTCATGAGCCAATTAGAGGAAGTGTTGCTTGATTAGATGGGCAGCGGGCACATGAAATACATTTAACTAATAGAGGGCGGGTAGGAGGAGGAAGGGAGGTAGAAGGGGGGGGGGGGGGGATAGTTGTAGGGTGGACAGGGAGGGCGCGTACGTAGGGGGTGGGGGTGGCTTGGCTCTCTAGGATTACGTGGCTAATTGCACTGCTTTATCCGAACGTCACATGTGCTTATGCATATTTCAGGTGGCCCAAAGACTCTGATTGTGTGCAGTCGTGTCTGAGCTGTAAGAGAGTGCAGTACGGCCAGACTCCGAGTACTTAGGCCAATGGGGGGCGGGGACTGGGAGGCCAGTGGAGAGGAGGGAAGGGGAGGGGAGGGTGTGTAATGGACCAGGGGGTGGAGCATTAGGGTGGACCAAAGGGGTGGTGTTAAGTGGGGTTGTGCGTCAACAGACTTCATGGGCAGGTCATGCCAATCAATCAGCAACAAAAGTAGGGCTGCAAATGAATGAATACGAGGAAGTCCACACATTACCTTCATGTAGCACTGGAGAAGTCAAGTACGTAGAGAGAGCAAAGTGCATTTGGGTGGCTATGGAGTAGCAGCTATACACGTAGGTGGAGTAGCAGAATGGGGCTCTACTCTACTCTACTCTACTCTACTCTACTCTACTCTACCATACCTTATCCCAGTTTTGGTCCTCTTCTATCAGCTCTTATTGGCCACAACAGTGTGTCCCAAAACTGACATCACTTTATGATACATGACAACTGGCATCACTTCGCCAGTAATGTCTAATGTTTACACTATGAGACCAGCAGTCATTGCAAGTGAATAACGGTACACAAAAATTGAGGTGATGTGCTTGTCAGCAGTGGACCAGCGTGGATGTCAATTTGAGAAAAGCTGGTGACAAAGCAATAAAAATGAATTATATTACAGTGTGTTGGCACTAGGGTCAACTTCAGGCAACTCCACAGGTCGACAAGGATTGTCCTTAGTAAGGGTGGTTGACTTTTAAGGGCGTAACGCCAAAAAAAAAAAAAGTTTTTCCACATCTTGAAAAAAATGATGGAAATAAATTGAAAAAATAGAAGAAAATAAAGCACTTAGTGGTCCGTGGAATTTCGCCTTATTTTTGCCATTTTTGGGAAAATGTGTCCTGCATCAACACATTGCATAGGCATGTCACACTGCAGGAAAATGAAGTCACACCACAGGAAATTCACTGCATTATGGCCATTTTAATCCTTTTGTATACATGACTGACATCTGAGCTCATGCTAACTTGATAATGATATTGTGTTTAATCTTAATATGTGTTTTTGTTTATAAAAAAAAACTTTTTTTCCTACTATAAGAGCAGTCACACCACAGGACACCCTAAAATCAACCTAAGCATTGGGTGACAGAAACATTGCAATATGAAGACATATTAAGAGGTTAATAGTCACCTTAAACTTCCACAGCACTCTCCAATAACTGAGGTACTGACTGGTTAGGAGCCAGTCTTTGATCCAGGAAGCCAAGATAAAGAAGGGCACTTTGTTGTTGTCTGGTTGGATCTGGCCAACGCGTATGGGTCTATACCCCAAACCCTCATCGACAAGGCCATGGAGCAGTACCACATCCCCGACAAGATCAGGCAAATGATTAATAACTACTTGGGTTCATTTAAGCTGCGCTTCCAGACTGCCAAGTTCACCACCGCGTGGCAGTCACTGGAGAAGTGGATTGTAACAGGGTGTACAGTCTCACCCATCCTCTTCATCATGGGGAGGAACCTCCTAGTTACAGCTGCAGAAGCGGAGGCTAAGGGACCAGTGACTGCAGCAGGAAGCAGACAGCCACCCCTGAGAGGATTCATGGACGACCTCACTATAACAACTATAACACACGTGCAGGCCAGATGGATCCTGAAGACCCTGGGGGCTTTGACTTCATTGGCAAGGATGACATTCAAGCCCAAGAATCCCGAAGTCTGGTAATAAGGCAGGGGAAACTGACTGAATCCTTTGAACTGCAAGTCCAAGGCGAACAGATCCCGACAATCAAGGAGAACCCCATCAAATGCCTAGGGAAGTGGTATGATGACACCCTCAGTGACAGGAATAACATCACTGACACAGGAAAGCAGACCGACGAATGGCTAAGAAGGATTGAGAGGTCTGGTCTACCTGGGAAGTTTAAAGCCTGGATACCAGCATGGGCTCCTACCAAGGCTGATGTGGTTACTGACGGTTTATGAGATCCCATTGACTGTAGTGGAGGGGGTGGAAAGGAGAGTGAATAAACATCTGAGGCGGTGGCTTGGCATCCCTACCAGCTTCACAGCAGTGGAACTCTACATCCGGTCAAGACAGCTGCAACTTCCATTTTCCTCTGTGGTAGAGGAGTTCAAGGTGGCCAAGTGCTCTATGATGCTAAGGGACTCTAAAGATGAGCGTGTCAGCAAAGCAGAAGTCACCACAAGAACTGGTCGCAAGTGGCTAGCAGACGTTGCGGTCAAGCAAGCTGAAAGCTCTTTGGAGTTGAGGGACATCGTCGTGAACGTTTGCACTGGCCGTCAGGGACTGGGAACATCACACTTTTTACACAGTGGAAGAAGGCAACTGTACAGCAGAGGAGGGAGATGGTGCAAGCGTTAACAGGAGGAGGAAGCACGGAAGGCAAAGGCTGTCGAACTAGCCATCCAGGGGACTTGGACCAGATGGAACCTCACAAACAGGAGGGTCACGTGGTCTGAACTCTGGAGGCTGCAGCCATTCCGCGTAAGCTCTTGAGGTCTGTGTATGACTGTGGCTTTCTCTTGAGGTCTGTGTACTGCCATCACCAGTGAACTTGGCAAGGTGGGGCCTGAGGGAAGACCCGCTCTGCAGGCTGTGTGGGAAGAAGGGGACCCTGTCCCACATCCTAGCAGGGTGTCAGACAGCTCTGGCCCAGGGGAGATACAGGTGGAGGCACGACCAGGTGCTCCACGTGATCGCAGACATCCTAGGGCAGGCCAGGAGAAGACCGCAACCACCCAAGCCACAGGTACCAGCAGTACAGTTCATCAGGGCAGGAGAGCAGACATCCTCTGTGAAGAGAGCTAGGAGCAACATCCTCCAAGGGGCACAAGGATAGGAAATGTCAGCTGACCTGGGAATGAAGCTCACGTTCCCCCCTGTTGTCCAAACCACCTTGAGGCCTGATATAGTCATCTGGGCAGAGCAGGCCAAGAAGATCCTCCTCGTGGAACTAACAGTGCCATGGGAGGAAGGCTGCGATGAGGCCCACGAGAGGAAGAGACTGAAATATCAAGACCTCATAATGGAGTGCAGGGAGAAAGGCTGGCAAGCTTGGTTATTTCCAATCGAGGTGGGGTGTAGAGGGTTCCCGGCACAGTCAGTATGGTCAGCGCTCACTACACTCGGCGTGGCAGGCAGAGAGCGTAAGGCAGCAGTGCGCAGGATAGGGGAGGCAGCAGAACGTGCCTCTTGTTGACTGTGGTTTAAGAGGGAGGAGGAGGGCTGGAGGGCTGGAGGCCTGGAGTCGATGGGCAGTGACCTGGCCACCACTGCTGACCCGCCAGCTTGAGGGTGTTACAGTTAAGGGTCGAAACACCCCAAGATGGCTGGACACCGTCTGACGATATCGGCTCCAGGCCAAAAGCCACAGTCGCTTAGGGAGCGGCTGCACGTGGCATCACCTGATGCATTTAACAAGCATGGGCATTGTTACCAGTTTACGCCCTGATGAAGACCCAGTGTGGGTTGAAACCGGTTGGCGGTTTTATCTTTGTAACAATGCCTATGGATTAATAAGGGGTTTTTACTAAGGACAATCCTTGTCGGCCTGTAGAGTTGCCTGAAGTCGGCCCTAGAGCCAACACGCTCTAAATGAAAGGACTTCAGTCTTCTTACTTCAAGAGCACCTACAGTTTGAAGTTTATGAAGTTGGAGAACAAGAGCGCTCAGTCAACCTTTTCCTTTTGAATTATATTACACATCAACAAACACCTACATATCAATGCTTTAAAGTGTGCATACATTTTTGGGACAACTTCTATTTTAGCTGAGCATCATAGTTATGTTTTGCCCCAATGTTTTTTTCTAATGCTCATGGGGGCCTTTAAGGGCTAAACTGCTCTACATTGAAATTCATCATTGCAGCACTATCTGTGTCTGTGCCAAAACAAGTGTTCTCTTTCCAGACATTTTGCATGGACAAGTGATTCAGTACAGTATAACCATAGCCTGCTTGAATAATATCGCCTCATGGTATTCTAAGAAAGGGTTGCTGTAACAGTAAGCAAAAAAGGTCTCAGCTGCTTTTGGGACACACATGCCGTCAGCTTCTATATTTGTATTAAAAAAAAATGTTTGGTCGAATGTTTCCACTCCAGGTGTGACTATGGAATAGGGTCGAGAAACAGAAACAGCTTTGTGGGAGCAGCAAGGTTAAGGTAGAGACTGAGTAGGCATAATGGCAGCTGTGTGTGTGTGTGTGTGTGTGTGTGTGTGTGTGTGTGTGTGTGTGTGTGTGTGTGTGTGTGTGTGTGTGTGTGTGTGTGTGTGTGTGTGTGTGTGTGTGTGTGTGTGTGCACTGGTGTCTGTGACAGATGGATGGTTGAGGGCTAAGCTTTGTAAAGAGATGGAGCAAGGTTAGGGATGCTGTAACTAAGATGCAGGTCTGTACTAAGCCAAGAGTAGGACAAGACCACACACTTGCTTATTTTTTGGGGTGGGGTGAGGGTGGGGGGCTTGTTTGGGCCTTTATTTTTTGCGATAGGGCAGTCGAGACAGGCAGGAAGCAAGCAGGGAAAGAGAGACAGGGAAGGATCGGCAAAGGACCCGGGCCAGAACTGAACCCGAAATCTTACAACGAGGATCCCTCCCTCTCAACAATTGTCCAAGCAGAGTACTTTCGAAATGCATAAATAGCTTACACACTTTCTCTATATACCGGTAAATAGCTTGTGTCACAAAACCATGATTATTACCTTTTTTTGTTATTTTGTTGTCTTAAGCTTACTTATTCATGAAAAATGTACATCATTTTGTTAAAAAAATATTTTGTACCATTTCCTGAAAGTGTATGACAGTATCTCATGTGTAGTTAATGGAAAATGTGTTGGTCAGGGTTGGTTGGGGAATGTAATGTCTTGTTACTTCATGCCGTTAACTTTTCAACTACATGGAAGAATAAAAAAATGAGTTGCAAAAAAAAAAAAAAGACTTGGCGCCGACCATATATCACTAGTACTCAACTAAATGGGCTTGACTTGTGTATATAGGATAAGAGAAGTCATTAACACCCCTGACCCAGATCCAACCCCTCTTTCGTCACAACGTGCACTCGACCCGGCATCCTCATCACCGGTCATGACAGAGACCAGACCCGGATCACGACCTGGGGAACAACATATAGTATGACATGAGCTCACAAACTGGTGACGTGACAAAACTCAATGGCAGCTACTAGATGCCTTGCTGCAGTGGTTCCCAAGCGTTTTGTGCTGCTGCCCCCAGTACCGCCCCATCAAGGGTATCGACCCCCTGGTTGGGAACCACTGCCTTGGCTGGCCACTGCCTTACCGTATACGTATACTATGGCACCCATTACTTGTGGAGAAACTCCATTCTGGGAAGATACTAAGGGCGGGGTTGAGGGGTGGGTTGCAGTGCCCCGGCATCGGGACAACCTCTTTCAGGGTCTGGCCTGGACCGTCATTATAGCTTGGATCGAGAGTGGGGTTGTTCAGTAGGAGGAAGAAAAAAGGAAATGGTTTTAATGTGGGGAATTGTTCAAAACAATATTAACATTCACCATACGTATATGTCTGTGTATATATGAATGTGTGTATGTGTGTCTCACAAACCGTTGTGTGTCTGATTACCTTACATTTGCTATAGACTATGTGTGAATGTGTTTTTGTTAGAGAGTCTGACTCAACCTATATTTGTGAATTTAAGATTGTGTGTGTGTGTGTGTGTGTGTGTGTGTGTGTGTGTGTGTGTGTGTGTGTGTGTGTGTGTGTGTGTGTGTGTGTGTGTGTGTGTGTGTGAGTGAGTGTGTGTCTGTGTCTCTGCGTGTGTGTGTGTGTGTGAGTGTGCGTGTGCGTGTGTGTGTGTATGGTCTCGGCAGATGAGGCGAGTGGCGTCCTGATTGATCTGCCCCGTGAAAGGCGATCACACACTTATGCAAAAGAGGAAACTGGAGTGAAGGCGTCCTCATCTACCTGATGAGGGAAGCCTATCCCTTCTCTCGCTCTTTTTCTCTCTCTCTCTCTTTCTATGTTTTCCTCTCCCTCTCTTCCTCTCTTTCTCCGGCCCGGGCCTGGGATCAGGTGGCTCCTTTAACATGACAAAAGAGAGGGCAGCTCGGTGGCGCTCACGTCTCTTGCACCGCATCACCCCAGGGCCCTGTGGAGCCAAACGCACAGCCGCCATCGCAAAATACACCACAGGGCCTGTGACAGCACCTGGAACACATTTCTTAACATAGCCAAGTCCATGCACTCCATTACGTCAACAAAGCCTTCCGTTGGAAATTGTGGGGTTGTGATGTGAGTGACCATCACTTGGGTGGGGCTATTTATGGCCAAGTCTATGAGCCTGGGTGTAGTGTTCAGAGCCCCAGTTTGGTAGCCCGGAGGACGAGGTTCAAATCCAGGCAGGGCAGCTCCACTTCCCGATGCTACAGAGGTGTCTTTCGGGGAGCAGGGCTCAAAAGTCCTCCCAAAAGTTTACCGAGGTCTTGTAAGCTCTCCTTCCCTCTCTAACCGCACGCTCTGCTGCGGCCAGTTTCCATTTCAAAAGGTCGACCGGCCTGCTCCTCCTCCTCCTCCTCCTCTGCCAGCCTCAATCGACTCCTTGCCCTGCCCAGCCCAAAGGCCACATTGCACCGTGCCATGCCAGGCCAGGGTGAGGATGAGCTACTACCCGTCGAGATGAGATACCAAGCCATTAGAAACAACACACAACATTAGCACCCCTAGGGAATAGGGTTAGGCCGGTGTGCGGAAGCCCTTAGTTTTTGGGCTATGTTAAAAGCCTATTTGTGGCCCTACTGTGGCGCAGATGGTAGGGCACTCGTTTGCTATGTGGCCGACCCGGGTTCGACTCCCGGCCCGGGTCCTTTGCCAGCCCTTCCCCATCTCTCTCTGCCCACTCACTTTCGGTCACTACCTTCACTATCCTGTCAAATAATGGCAATAAAAAGCCCAGCAAAAAAAGTCTATTTGTAGCTCATCTTGACAAAATTCGTGTCTGGGCTGGGCTGCACCAGGCAAGCCGAGTGCAGAACACTGGAGCCCCAGCAGGAAATAGGTATCCTTCCGCTCCAGAGGGAGGGCGTGCTGGCCGCGTGGCCCCTGAACCCTTGGGGCCGTCACTGCTCCACTGGCGGCAGCCTAGCTAGCTAGGCTAGTGGCTCATGGTGGTGGTGGTGGTGGTGGAGGTGGTGGCGGCAGCGGCCCATTAATGGCTGATGGCCTGCCTGGCCCTCCTCCAGCCGCCTGCCTCTCTTATTTAGCCACTCTAAAAGGCCCAGTAACTGGATAGCCGTTAATTAATGAAGCTGTCAGGTAAATCGCTGCCTGCTAGCTAGCAAGCGAGCCAGCGAGCGAACGAGCTAGGACTCCCATCACCGACCGTCCGTCCGTTGCATCAGGTAACACTATCTGGCCATTGTTTTCGCCGCGGGCCTAACCTGCGGCGCTCCAAATCAATTAAACTAATGCCATGCAAATGCAAGACTCTCTGGCCACGGGCCACCTCATAGGAGCAAGAAGCACGGGGACATCAGAGCCATGCCGGCACTGCATGGCACACAGGGTTACTCAGTACAGCTGGCCAATTCTCCTTCCAAAAAATACACGATTCACGAATCAATACCCCCCCGCAAACATATTTATTTTGAGACAATGTACTTAAACAACCCTTGAATAATAGCAAAGTCTACCATCACTTTAAAAAACTAAACAAAGTGTGTGCAACGTGCACTGTACGGCTTCATAGACTTTTAAATCGTTTAACATCCAAATATATCCAATATGCTAGGCGATTTGATCAAAATCGATGTGATTTGCCGACTTGATTTTCGATTCGAAACCTCCCCCCCCCCCCTGCTCTACTGCTCAGTGAGATCCCTAATGACTGGGAACTCCACATTAGGTGACGGGCCGGTTTAAAGGGCAGTTGGGGAGAGCAGTGTGTAGGGTGGCATGGAGAAGGCAGTGTTGGATGGTGGTGGTGTACATCTACACCCTCATGTATCTCTAAACAGGCGGAGGGAGGTCTATCAGGGGGAAATATCAGCAAAGTGCCTGGCACATTACATTACACTGGAGTGGCTCATCCTGGATGGCCCCGGCTCTTGCGTTGCGTGACAACGGCTGGCCGGCGTTACCCAATATGGATAACTTCGCCACACAACGCTGATTGTGTTTTTGTTTTCTTTTAATCTGGTGACGGAGGGAGGGAAGAGCGAGGCCATTAAAGCAGCACGCTTCCCTTGCACATGTATGGCCCACCTGTTACGATAACACAGGCTTAGCAAAGACATCAGGTACGTATGACATCAACCGCCGGGGAAAATAGCCATGGTCTGGTTTCACTGTGTGCTCATTTCTCTACTCTTCCATAATGAGCCTGTCCTGCCTCCCATGTTGCTCATTAGCTAACATTAACAAATATACATACTATAATTTCTGGATTATCAAAGTGCATCTGACACATAAGCTGCCACAAGGTTTAAAGTATGTGAAAACAGTAGAGGCTTATAGTCCAGAAATAACGGCACATATACAAAACATATATTGTTTGCATGATGCATATAGATTTTACATACAGTAGATGTCTCTAAACACAGTCATCTGGTAAGGCAGAGCGGCATGGAAAAGAAACTTACTGGAGGAGGCTGTAGTGTATTTGTATGAAATTGATCTGAAATTGTATGACTTGTAGTACGTTTTAGTAATGCATTCATCATAATTCATACATTGGTAAATATAATTGTTTAGGCGTGTTTTTGCACTTGCATGTTTCCACTCAGCTCTGCAGAGTATACATACCAGTAAGGGCTCTGTCCTTAATTCAGTACCCAGTCTTTGGCTCAGGGCCTCCAGTAAGCCTTAGTCACACAAGTCACAAAGTGACAAAGTGACAAGCTCCTATTCATTGTAGATGCGAGCTGCCGGTGAATCATAGTGACAAGACAAGGGACTTTAACATCACCGATTAGGCGGCCCAAGAATAATTGAGGTGTTTCTTAATGGGCCATTGAACACTGGCTATTATCGGGGAGGATGAATGTGGCAGGAGTGTTTGCAACATTGTCAGACAAGAACAACGGGAAAAAAATACCCCCCGCACCATTACACAGCCTGAACCGTTGATACAGGGAAAGATGGATCTATGTTTTCACGTTGTTGACACCAAATTCTGTCCCTACTACTCGAGTGTTGCAACACAACCGGATATGGTGTGGTAGCAATGGCACTGCCCTTGCCATCATGCTTCATAAGGTGGATAGGTGTGCTGTATCCATATGGGGATGGCCTGGACTGGTGATATGGCAAACAGGAACTTTTCCCGGTGGGCCAACAGTCCTCAGGGGCCGATGCTTTTGGGTTTTTGGACTATAATATTGTAGTGTGTGTGTGTGTGTGTGTGTGTGTGTGTGTGTGTGTGTGTGTGTGTGTGTGTGTGTGTGTGTGTGTGTGTATGTGTGTGTGTTGGTGGTGGGGGAAGGGGCAGGGGGATGGACAGTGGGAGCTGGGTCTTTACAAAAAGGCCTGGACTGTTTTTTTCGGTCCTAGTCCAGTCCTGATATGGATATGTATGTGTATGTGTGTGTGTGTGGACTGCCACTTCTGGGGACAGCTCCTAGCACACTTACCTGCTGGGGATGTGACTGGTCTCCTGCAGCTTCTCGGCCTGCTCCATGTCGCGGGGGAAGCCGTGCACCACCCAGCCACGCGTGGTACAGTCCAAACGGCTCAGACGCGCTGTCACGATCTGCAGAACTATGCTGTCCGGCACTGATGGGGGGTGCGCACACATGCACACACACGCACACACAAACACACACACGCACGCACACACACACACACACACACACACACACACACACACACACACACACACACACACACAAACACACACACGCACGCACACATGAACGTACGCACACACACAAACAGATAGGTGTGGTCAATACACAGTCAGTGACAGTGAAGGAAGCAAAGAAAGAACTATTTGAAACATTACATTAAGTGCTAAAGGGACACTGTGTGAGATTTTTAGTTGTTTATTTCCAGAATTCATGCTGCCCATTCACTAATGTTATATTTTTCATGAATACTTACCACCAGCATCAAATTCTAAGTATTCATTATGACTGGAAAAATTGCATTTTTCATACATGAAAAGGGGGATCTTCTCCATGGTCCGCCATTTTGAATTTCCAAAAATAGCCATTTTTAGCTGCAAAAATGACTCTACTTGGACTGTACTAGACAATATTTGGTTACTACTTAGTAAACTTTCATGTAAAGATTAAATTTGGCAATAGGCAGCCCAGTTCCAATGAGCAGTATAGTTGTAGTACCTTTTTTGACCATTTCCTGCACAGTGTACCTTTAAGTTAAGCTAAAACATTCAATGCCATGTGTTCCCAAAGGACATGTAATTAAAAAAAAAAAAAAAAAAAAACCAGAAAGGATGGATGTGGTTCCTTGCTCACTGATTCAACTTCCTTGCTCTTCTCTCCTCCAGCCTGGTTGATCACACCTTTTCAGAGCAATTAGACTAAACTAAACAAATTGCTCACATCTGAAAGCTTTCCAGAGCGCAAAGACAGAGGAAGGATGACAAAGTAAACATAACAATTAGGGTTCTCTCTTTAAGCACCTGCTCAGAAACTGCCATCGCTGTTCTTAAAAATGGGCAGTGAGTGAGCAAGCGCATTCAGAGCAGACTGATTTACGGGAAGGTCAATGCAATTTGTCACTTTGAATGGCCTGGTCAGGTGGTTTTAACACAGACGAGGCTGTTTCACTTTCTTCACGTACTGACAGGTTTGGGCGAAAGAAAAAGTCCCGTATATCATCAAAGCTTTGATACGACACATCAGCCTGAATGAAAGCAGTGAGTTGGGGGGAAAAAACACACTCAAGATCTTCTGACTAATGGTAAGGACAGAAAATCACGTCTTACACGTGGAAAAATAAGACCGTCTTTACAAAAAACCACATAAAGGGAGGGCAGTGAGAAACTTCTGTCAATGTCTGTGAACAATATGTGTGGATGTCTATTCCTGAAACGCTGTTATCTACCAAGGCAGATCGTCAGGGAAAAACAAACTCCTACCAGAGGGGGGCTTCAAACAGATGCCCTTACACACAGAAGAGGTCAGGCAGAAAACAGACAGAGTCTGTCTAAAAAAAAAACACACACGCATACACACTACTATCAGGGACGATATCAGACGCGCCGTTGTTTTCCACATCAAGCATCTCCCATGTCAAACGTAAAAATCATAATAAATAAAATATTAACTCGCCACATTGTCATTCAAACTCAACATGAATCGTTCTCCTTGTTTTGAAGAGCGATACAGGCGTTGCTCTGCTCCTCTCCGCTCTAGCGTTCTCTCTCTGCTCTACAAACGTGCCTGACACCAGCTTGGAAGACTACAGAGTGGAGCTGGTTAAGCAGGGGTCACCTTGATGGGGGTCAGGAGGACCTCCGCCTTCCTCACAACCCGGGCCCCCCCGAGTCTCACTCAGAGGAGTGTCAGGGGGGTGCCAGCCTAGGGGCATCCTCGCCTGGCACGAATCAATACAGAGAGGGTGACGGAGAGAGAAGGCAAAAACAAAAGGCTTCCTGACAGCCACGCAAACGCATGGAGCGCCGCCGTTTCTGACGAGGGTGGAAAAATGAAAGCTGACAGATTCAAACTGTCCAATTTCCACATCAAAAACACTCTCAACGTCGCCGTGCTGCTGCTTAGGCTTCAAATAACTCCGAGCGTAGAAAACCTCCTGTGTTTTTCAACTCTGCTTCAATTTCACAGGACGGAGATGCCTCTGATATGTTCAATACGTTACACTACTACTCTACATGTCAGAGGACGCTTCACACATAGTCTCTCTTCCCCACTAAACCCAGCCACTGCACTCAAGGTGCACACTCCTACCTTGTGTATTACTATTAAGATAGATGATGTGCAAGATAACCTGCTGCACCTTTGCAGTACATGTTTAAGGGTATAGGTCAGAGTATTGTTATCAAGGAACATTTCAGTGCGTGCATGCATGTGTCTCTCTACTACTCTCTACTCTACTACTCTACTACTCTACTCTCTACTCTACTACTCTAGTACTCTACTACTCTCTACTCTACTCTACTCTACTCTACTACTCGACTCTACTACTCTACTACTCTACTACTCTCTACTCTACTACTCTCTACTCTACTACTCTACTACTCTACTACTCTCCTCTCTACTACTCTACTTTCATGTGCGCCTGTGTGTGTTGTAGGAGAGAAGGAAGTAGGGTGAAAAAGAGAGTGACTGTGACTGTATGAGTGTGTGGCATACACGTACAGTATATACTGTATTCATTTGTGGACATACCTGGTTCCCCAGCCTCCAGGTACGGTTTGATTAGGTCTCCTGTGCATGACTCATCTGCATAAACTGCTTTTATCAATTTCCCACTGCAAACTGGGGAGCAAGAAAAAAAAAAGTTAGCAAAGTGCTGTCCTCAGATATAATGTATATGCTTCAATATTATATTTAAATAGGTTTCCTACAGTAGTTTGATAATCTGCTCATGTGAAACATAACCCGTTCTTTAAGTTGCTGTCTTCAAGTTATGTCAGCTTTGTGTATATCATTGTGTGTGTGTGTGTGTGTGTGTGTGTGTGTGTGTGTGTGTGTGTGTGTGTGTGTGTGTGTGTGTGTGTGTGTGTGTGTGTGTGTGTGTGTGTGTGTGCGCTTGTGATAGAGAGGGAATGTGTGTACACATGTCTGTGAGAGAGAGAGAGAGAGAGAGAGAGAGAGAGAGAGAGAGAGAGAGAGAGAGAGAGAGAGAGAGAGAGAGAGAGAGAGAGAGAGAGAGGGCCTTACTGTCCACAATGTTGTACTTCTTGGCCAGCAGTCGAGCCTGCAGACTCTTTCCAGAGCCGGGCGGGCCAAAGAGGAGAATGCGCGGGGTGTGCGGGGCACTGGACCTCTGCCTTGCCAGAACGTGGGTCAGCACTGTAGAACACACAAGACACAACACCAATCACATCATGTGGTTACTCAACGTTGTCCTCAATGGAATACGTTTCCAAAGTCACTTTTCAAGAAGCTCCTCCTAAAACCTCCATTCCTAACTCGAACTTACTAGCCATTATATGTATGTGGGACAGCACAGCACTGGCGGAGGCAGAACACAGGACACATGCACTAAAAGCAGAGATGCAGAGCACAGCAGAACTGGAAACACACTAATGTAGCATCATGCAAGACCGCGTGGTTCCTCACCAGTTGAACTTTCATTACAAACAATTTTATTCCTATCTACTTATTCAGAATTGATAAATGTGAAGGTGGCATTGGATACCATAAAAAACACAATGAGCAACATATGACATGCAAGATACTATGGGCTCGAGAGCCACAAGTTTGTACACAGCCATGTAGAACAGTAACATACAAAAGACTCAACAAACTCAAGAGAGAAAAATACTAGCCCATACAGAAATATTAGTTAAGAACTTATAATTGATTGAAAATAATTGAATCATTGATATAAAATATATATTCCATTTCCATGTATGATATACTCCTGAAAGCTGTCTGAGAGGGATGTTTGGGTGACCGGCCGTGTGTATTGACCCTGTGGAGATCTCGATGGACCGTTCTGGTGGAAACAGGAGAGTAGAGGTGCACATTTAATTCTACTGTGATTTGGACAGCTGTGGTTTTATGTTTATGTTTTTTTTATACAGTCCGGGTTAGCACCCAAACATCCCTTTCAGTGTATTCAGACAGCTTCCTCTTGCATCCACAGTTAATCCTGTTGGATGTGGTTCATCCTTCTTGGTGGTATGCAGACATTACCTTGGATACCGTGGCTCTTAATACATCACAAAGACTTGCTGTCTCGGTCAAAGATGCAACAGTTGCACGCGGAACAATAATTTTATCCTTTTTGAACTCCGATATGTCACCCATAATGTTGTGTGCATTGCAAAGCTTACCTTGCTAATTGAATCTTCACACTTCACTTTACTGGTGCAATGTGCCAGGAAACCTCCCACACTAAAATGACGGGTGTCTCAATTATTTTGTCCAACCCCTGTATGTGTTTTCACTGTCATATAAAAATCTTTAAAAAACGTGTAAAACTTGTACAAAACTTGTGTATGATTTCACAATATCCTTTCCATATGGGAGAACAGTACACAAAAGGTCTGTAATGACTGTGGACCAATGTGTCAGGCCATTTTATGTGCAGTTCTTCCCCTGACCAGATGCCTGAGGAGGTGCTTAGGGAAACGACATTAGCATCATTCCCCGCTAAACGCTTAATTGCTAATTGATAAAACAGCACTTAGCTCAGCCCACCACCGCCTCTCCTCTGCCCCTCCTCAGTGTTTATGGGCCGGTATCAAGGCTAATTGCCTCATAAAGGACCTGATCAATAAACAATGAGCTGACATCGCCCCGACCCCCAACCCTCCTCAACACCCTCTACCCTCAGTAGCCCAGACCCCATCTCTTCCCAGTTGTAGAGCAGAGACGGGGCAGAAGAGGAGAGAAAATGAGAAGGGAGGAGAGGGGGATAGAGGAGAGAAGAGTAGGGGACGCGGGAGGAGTAAACCCTGGGAACCCTGCCAGGAAAAACAGCAGATGTTCTCCAGACAGACGCTTTCAGGTCTGTATCACACACACACACAGGTGACTCATACAGAGATGAGAGACCGGCGAGGCCTGGTCCAAATATGGGCCAATACTGCTCCAGGTGTGTGTGTGTGTGTGTGTGGTGGGGGGTGTCAGCCTCCGTTTAGCCACTGTTGTTTAATTTTGCAAGTTAGGCGTCACGGTTCACTGCCTGGTAATTAACACAGCCCTAATTAGGACTAATGGTTTAGAGTCTGCATTGAGAGGGGGGGGGGGCATCGCTGCTAACAGCCGGCACAGCAGTGATGTATGCCCACAGCCTGAGAGCCCTCTAGGACTCACTTGCTAAAGCGACAGCCAGCTGAGAGCTCTGCACGGCACCAATCAAAACGTGGCAGTAATTAAAGCATTTACCGGAAAGTGTTCTGTCTGGCCCAATCAAATAAAAGTGGCAATTAGGGGTGGGGGGGGGTGGGGCGCGTTAAAACAACATTTCTCGGCATCAGTATTCACTATGACAAAGTGTTATGTTTACTCTGTCTGCGCAGCTAAATGCTTAATGGGTGTGGGGTGGTGGTGTCGGTGGTGATGGTGTGTGTGTGTTTGTGTGATGATATGCGTGTGTGGTGGTGGGGTGTTCTTTATGGATGTTTGTTTACAACACCTTATTGCTGTGACATGACCTCCACGCCTCATCTCCCCTCCGCCCAACACAAGTGATGATTAGATCTGAATGGATGGATAATCACCGGACTATAGATACAACAGCAACAAATCAACCCCAAATTAGAGGCCATAAACACATCTCTCTCTCTCTCTCTCTCTGTCTCTGTCTCTCTCTCTCTCTCTCTCTCTCTCTCTCTCTCTCTCTCTCTCTCTCTCTCTCTCTCTCTCTCTCTCTCTCTCTCTCTCTCTCTCTCTCTCTCTCTCTCTCTCTCCTAACATCGTCCATCCTTAACTGCAACCCAAGAACTGCTCTAGAGATTCTGAGCTGTCTGAATATGTGTGTGAGTGAGGGAAAGAGAGAGATGGAGACAAAGATGGAAAGTGCTTCATTGATAAGTGGACAGTGATATAGTGTTCACTGTATGATGGGTGCGGTATGTGCGTGCCTGCGTTTTGCCCAATTATTCCCAACTGTGGGAAATGAATATCTATAATTAAAATAAAAAAATATAGAAAGGGGTCCTTTGTAGGGCTCATATTGTAAGCCACATATACTGTACACTCGCCTCCAAAAGAGTTGTCGCCTATCCATCTGTTTGGAATAACAGCTAATAACCTGACTTGCAATTAATCACTTGGCTTCAGAAGTCACTCATATGAAAGCTACAACCCTCCCGAATGAAAATGTATGTACAAAAAAAAATGTCATGCACCAAAGAAAGATTGACCCTTTAATGAACACAGACAGGGCAGATTTTGACAAGACAAAGACTTTCTGAAGCCAAGTGATTAATTGAAAGTCAGGTTATTAGCTGTTATTCCAAACAGATGGGTAGGCGACAACTCTTTTGGAGGCGAGTGTACTTCTGTTTGATCTTGGCAATGTTCTTACTGGTAAAACTAAAAGTGACAAACAATTCTTTATTTCATCCCTTTATTTCTTTTGCTTTAGTTGCTTTATTCAATGTCAGGCATAGTATGAATAGGAATGAATGAATTGTGTGTGTGTGTGTGTGTGTGTGTGTGTGTGTGTGTGTGTGTGTGTGTGTGTGTGTGTGTGTGTGTGTGTGTGTGTGTGTGTGTGTGTGTGTGTGTGTGTGTGTGTGTGTCTTTTGATTGTGACAGTGATGATGGTGATGGTGTCATCCCAAGAGCCCCAAAGGGATCCTTCAGCCTAAAGCCCTCTGGCACTGTCACAGGTCACTACTACCCTAAAAACTCTCGCCTCCCCCAAATCGTAATCATTCGTACCCCCTACTCCCAAAACCCCAATCAGTTCCATCATATCTCCTGCCTATCACCCTAGAAAACAATATTCACTTACAACAGCCCCCCCCCCCCCCCCCCCCCCCCCTTCCCAAAAAACAGGAATACTGTAGATAGGCATATTGCTTTTTTGACTTCTGAACTAAGACATCATCATCATCATCATCAGAAAAAGAATCATCATCATCCATAAAATCATCATCATATAGAAATGTACAGCACGTTTCTAAATAGAAATATGCCTTCCTCCAAATGCCATCTGTTAGCCATCCTCCGACGTCAGATCTTATCAATCTCCAGCCCCACAGTCTAAACAAAGTATGGCCTATAAATCCTAAAATAAATTCTCTTTGAGTTTTACCACAGGGGAGGTCAAATTCAGGCCGGCCCAATTTTATTTGGCCCATGAGACGACTTGAATGTATATTACAGATGAAACATATACACTTTTAAAATAATATAATATATATGACTTGAACACGATACGTACAACACTGTAGGTGTAAGTACAAGTGCATCAGTCATCATACTGTAGAGCAGAATATGTGCAGGCACATTTGAACTTCCATATATGGTGGAAATGAGTGTTTGTGAGCTAATTCCAGAAGCTTTAAAGGAGAATTCTTCCCAATTTCAACATGCAATTGTATTGAGCACGCTACCCTTGATATTTCAATACCCAACAACGCGGCAATTTTTGTTCCTTTTCGCTCCTTTCCGAGATCCTGGCCCTTTTAATGGGGGAATGGATTTGTTTTCATTTTTTAAGAAGCGTCTTGACATACTCCAAATATCACACAAACACAGACATACAGTACCATAAACATCGACTTTGGACTGGTCACAGATTTTTTTTAATTTTTGTCCCACTGTGGATTTGAGATGGACACCCCTGCCTTATCCCATCAACCAGTAGGGGATCTCCCACTCCTACTGCCCCCAGGGCTCAGGTGGCCCCCATGACCTCCCGCCACTGGGGGAGCTATTCTCACTGGGCCTGACAAGGCTGTTGATGATGCCCATGGGGAATTGTTAAGAAAACCAGAAGACAGGTCACAGACATGTTAGCAGTCTCTAGTGAGAACAGGCCACTCGTACTCACCCGTCAGGTGTCCATGGTATGGAAAAGAAACACAGCATGCGTGCGTGCGTACACACACACACACACGCACACACATACACACACACACACACACACACACACGCACACGCACACACACACACACACAGTCGCACACGCACATGCACACGCGCACACATCTTGCAGGATGATCTTAAGAAGAGCCTCAGGGCTTAAACAATCACACTGGCACACTTAAAACAATCATACGGCGTCTATATGGTGTGTCTTATTTCCATTGTTGAAAGAATGGGGAGGAGGGACAATGTGTGCATGTGTTCAACCAGAAATTGAAATAGATACAGTATGTCTACAGATATGTCTGTATAGAGTACCGGTACGTACATTGTGTCCCAATAAGATGTACATATAGTTTAAATTGTTGTAAGTGTTAATGTAATTTTCAAGAGTGAAATAGAACTTACAGACATCAGGCTATTTTTTTGTCACCATCTGTTCTCAAAAACTGACATCCATTCTGGTCCAGGCTCTGCTACAGTGCCAGTCACACACAGGTAAGGGAAGGTTTGCATTTACAGTCCTCTCCAAAAAATTTTGTCTCTTTTTGTCTCAAACCCAAATGACAACAAAAAAAGAATGTTTTGCTTGCTGTCCCAAAAGCTTTGGAGGGGACTGTACATGTGCAGACATCTTTCTACTGGAAAATTGAAGAAGACTTATTTCATGCACCTTGACATGGGATGCGAACAACGAGAACCCACCTTGAGCGCAGACGTCCACGTGTGGCTGGTCGGCGTTGACGTAGCGCAGGTGTCGCTCGTAGGTCCTGAGCAGGGTGTGGGCGTGGCTGTGGTACTGCTTCAGCCTCAGGGCCGTCTGCTCCTCGCTCAGGGCCTCCTTAGGAGGCTGCAGTCTCTTACGCACCGTCTCATCCTCAGGACGCATGAAGGCCACGTGGTACACGTCTGGCCACGCCACAATACACACGCAGGTACACAAACAACAAACCCACAAAAATACAACCAGTGTGCACACACGCACACACACGCACACACACACGCACACATAGATTATCATTTCTTTGACTTGGATCTAAGGAATAAGCAAAAAGTAAAAGTTACAAAGAATTTGGAAAAGGTCATTGACAGGATAAAGGATAAAGACATACACACATACCATTTTGGATACACACATGCACACACACACACACACACACACGGGCGCACACGCACGCATGCGCACACGAACAGATACACACACATGCACACAAAAGAATGCTAAGATGTCACAAGAGTGAACTTGATTGGTGAATTCCTTAAGACAGAGGAACAAGGCAACAGTAAATAGCATGAATAAAATGTAATTATAAAAATCAAGGCCGAGGTACATTTCCCCACATCTGAGCCGGTGGGAATTGAGGCTCGTGCTCACTGCAGCCCGGCTTTGTAGTATTCTCCAGGGCTTTGGGAAGGACTAACAACAAACAGCCAGATTGCGCGTGTGTGTGCGCGTGTGTGTGTGTGTGTGTGTGTGTGTGTGTGTGTGTGTGTGTGTGTGTGTGTGTGTGTGTGTGTGTGTGTGTGTCACAGGGTGTGTGTGAAGCGCCAGTGCAGTAGAACTGAGGTAGTAGTGCTTGTAGTTAGTGCATGCTGCATGCCGCTTCTGCTTGTTACTTTCTGCTTTCAGCTTCTGCCACCAGCTAGCACTTTTCAAGTGCGAAAAGAGGAGCCGAGTGCGTAAGCCTCCTCCTGCTGGTACATAGCCTCTCCACCGCCAAGACTCCCATAGTGCCTCCTCGTGGCCATACATGGTAACTGGGTCCTTGCGGGCCCAGGCTAAACTGTGGGGGATCTCGGAGCAGCAGTGGGCCCCAGAGACGCGGTGTACAGGCCCACCTTAAGGTGGATACGCCCTGACCCCGTCAACCACAGCCCCAGTTATGGGTAAATAGCCCCACTGCCGTGTGGGTGAGCCTCTTTAGGCACGGCTAAGGGAGCACACCCCGACAGAAAAGCAAAAGTCCTCAACGGCGGAACAGGCGGATGATGGTGGCTGACCAGTGGGAAACATCACAACGGCTGGGAAGGCGGATGAAGGCTGCAACAGAGCTGGGTCCCCAGTCGTCTTGGTTTCCATGCCACTGGACTTTTGTCCCAGACCTGCCAAGGACCGTGTGGTGGCTGTCTGTGCACCAGCCTCCCCACTTTAAACAACATCACGCACAAGCGTCCTCTACAGAACGGGATTCCACCCTACCATCTAGGATTAAAGTCCTATGGCGATCAGCAAATGGCGACGGGGGCAGGATTGTGTAATCTGGAAGCCCCTAGTCATGAGCTGGCACATTAGGCGGTGGGTGGCAGACTCAGTCGCCGGGCTCCGGGACCAAGGCATAGGAGCCCCTCGGCAGCTGCACCCACGACTGAGCAGCCCTTTTTCAGGATCCACTCTGCTCACCCCTCAGGGGGAAGGGGCTAGAAAAGGTGCCCTAAAAATAGCTTGCCTTACACTACCCGACTGGATTACCGCGTCCAGAGGGAACACCATAGTGCGGTCAGAAACACAAGAAAATAAATTTTGGAGCCTGGAATGTGCGCACAATGATGGACTGCACTTCCAGTGATAGACCAGAAAGACGAACTGCCATTATCGCTAGAGAACTAAGAAGATGCCGGATTGACATAGCAGCCCTTTCGGAAAACCCGGCGAGCGGACGAAGGGCAACTGAAGGAGGAGAAGGGAGGTTACACTTTTTTCTGGAAAGGAAAACCTGCTGATGAGCCTAGGATCCATGGGGTTGGTTTTGCCATTAAGAACCAGCTCGTCAGGCACCTCTCTGAGCTTCCCGTGGGGATCAGTGAGCGCCTCATGACCATCCGCCTGGCCTTGTCCAACAACCAAACAGCGACTGTAGTGAGTGCTTATGCTCCTACCCTAGACTCTGATGTGGAAGAAAAAGAGACCTTCTATGCCTGCCTAGAAGAAACCCTATCCAATATCTCCAGGATGGACAAGATCATCCTCCTTGGTGACTTCAATGCCAGGGTTGGCAGAAATCAACATCTCTGGAAAGGCACAATGGGAAAGGAGGGAATTGGGAACATAAATTCGAATGGAGTACTGCTCCTAAGTACATGCGCTCAGCACGACCTTATAGTCACCAACACTCTTTTTCGGCAGAAAAACAAGCTCAAAGCCTCTTGGCAACACCCCCGCTCTAAGCAATGGCATCTCATTGACTATGTCATTGTAAGAGCGAGAGATCGCAGTGACGTGAACATCACAAGGGCCATGATCAACTCAGATAGCTGCTGGACTGACCACCGCCTCATCCGTTCCACAATGTCCATCAAACTTAGAAAAACAAGGAGGGTTCAAAAGAAACAGACCAAACGGAAGCTGAACCTTGACAACCTGTCTGATTTTACCATCCAGCAGCAATTTCAGGTGAGCCTCGGGAATAGCCTTCAGCAAGAATACCCCGACAACATCGAAGAGCACTGGGGCCTGCTCAAGTCCACCATCCTTGAATCCTGTGAATCCACCCTTGGATATAAGTCTAGAAAACACCAAGACTGGTTTGATGAGCATGACATGGAGATAGAAGACCTCATCTCCAAGAAGCGAAAAACCTTCCATGCCTGGCAAAATGATCCAACAAGTGATATCAAAAGGATAGCTCACTCTAGGGCCAAGGCTGAGGTTCAGAGTCGGGTGAGGGAACTAAAAAACACCTGGTGGACTGAAAAGGCTCTGGAACTCCAAGGACTCGCAGACTCTGGAGACACAAGAGGATTTTTCAGTGCTACAAGAGCCGTTTATGGCCCCAGCCACCACGGCTTAAATCCCCTGCGCTCAAAGGATGGAAAAACTCTTTTAAAAGATAACTCAGCCATCAACACACGCTGGAAAGAACATTTTCAAGAGCTCCTGAACCGACACGGCGCAGCTGCACCAGATACCTTGAACCAGATCCCCCAAATGCCCATCAGAGAAGACCTGGCTGTTCCTCCCACCATAACTGAGGTTGCCAAATCTATTAGAAGCCTTAGGAACAACAAGGCTGCTGGTTCAGATGGAATCTCCTCAGAAATCCTAAAGGAGGGGGGACCACAGCTCTGGCACCACGTTCACCAGCTTCTTCTCAAGGTCTGGGAGAGAGAGGAGCTACCCTCTGAGCTTCGTGATGCCCAGATCGTCACAATCTTCAAGAAAGGGGACAAAGCTGAATGTGGAAACTACAGGGGCATCTCACTTCTGTCAACAACAGGCAAAGTCCTTACCCGCATACTTGCTAACCGCCTGCTTCCATTGTCTGAGGAATTACTCCCAGAATCTCAATGTGGTTTCCGCCCATCCAGAGGAACAACAGACATGATTTTCACTGCACGCCAGCTACAAGAGAAGTGCCGTGAACAAGGACTGCCCCTGTATATGGCCTTCATAGATCTGACGAAGGCTTTTGACTCTGTGGACCGCCAGGCTCTATGGACCTTACTATCGAAGTATGGATGCCATGACAAATACATCCGCATACTAAGGCTCCTTCATGATGGCATGTCAGCTACAGTTCTCAGCAATGGTGGCTCTGAATCTGAGGCTTTCCCTGTGGAGACAGGAGTAAAACAGGGCTGCATAATTGCACCGACCCTGTTTGCCATTTTTATCGCTGCCATACTCCATCTCATTGGCCCAGAACTGCCACAAGGGATTCCAATCCTCTACAGATCAGATGGTAGGCTATTCAATCTAAATAGATTTAAAGCCAAAAGTAAAATCAGGAACACCACCATCATGGAACTTCAGTATGCAGACGATAATGCCATTGTATCACACTCCCCAGATGAGCTCCAAAGCATCCTGAATGCCTTTGCCAAGGCATACACATCCCTGGGTTTGGCATTAAACATCAAGAAGACACAGGTCCTGTTTCAGCCATCACCCAACCAGCCCTTAACCCAGCCTACCATCAAAGTACACGATGCTACCCTGGAAAATGTTGACCACTTCTCCTACCTTGGCAGTCTGCTCTCCTCCAAAGCTGACATAGACTCTGAGGTCAACCACCGTCTGAGCTGTGCCTGTGGAGCTTATGCCAAACTCAGAAAAAGAGTCTTTGATGACAGAGACCTGAGACCCCAAACTAAGATCCTGGTTTACAAGGCTGTAGTTCTTCCCTCCCTGTTGTATGGAGCAGAAACCTGGACCACATACAGCAGACACCTAAAATCACTAGAACAATTCCATCAACGGTCCCTGCGTAAAATCCTGAAGATCAACTGGCAGGACAAACGCACTAACATCAGTATCCTGGAGGAGGCTAATGTACCCAGCATTACAACTATCATAATGAAGCACCAACTCCGCTGGACAGGCCACGTCATCCGCATGCCAGACACCCGTCTCCCAAAGCAGATCTTGTACTCCCAACTGAAAGAAGGTCAGCGTGTCCCTGGTGGTCCAAAGAAACGCTACAAAGACAACATCAAAACCAACTTAAAGAAATTCCATATACCATCTAATAACTGGGAGGACCTTGCCAGGGACAGACATAGCTGGAGGAAAGCATTGCATGAGGGTGCAGCACAACATGAAAACGAACTCCACCATGCCACACAAGCAAAACGACAACGCCGTAAGGATCACATGGAAAAGGCTGCAGCAATACCCACCACCTCTACTTTTTTTTTTTTTTTTTTTTTCTTTTAACCCATCCACCATCCCCCCTTATGGGGGACCTATATTGTCTTCCTTTTTTTTTTTTTTTAAATTTCTCTTCATTTTTTCCTTTTAAAAGCAAAATGTAATATACAATAAAGGATAATAAAAGGATAAAGACAGGGAAAAAATACAAACCAAACATGAGTGTCCCCCAACACGTCAAACTATATATTAATTAAACAACACTACTACCCCCCCTCCCCCCCAAAACCCCCGCCCCCATCCCAGGAAGGAATTATAATTTACTTTTGCGCTGATATGCTTAGAAATTATACCTTATTAATTTTTGAACTAAACAGAAAGGGAAAAAAGAAGAAAGGAAGAAAAATAAAATAAAATGAAGGTACCTAAAGCCATCCTTCTCCATGTTTTATCTTAGACCACCTATCTGCATACATTGTTTTACCTGTTTCACAAGCCATTATACACTCTATTTTACAATAATATCTGACATAATTTTTAAAGACTCTTATTTTCAACTTTTTTAAATCCATCGTTTTATGTATAAATACTTTACCCAACAAAATTATTATATTTTGTATTGCTTGGCTTTCATTTGCCACATCGCCCAGGAGCACTGTAGGGAGATCCAAGCATAGACTGATGTTGTATTTTAACAGCCAACGTTCTATTTCAAACCAGAGTGTAACAGTTAAAGGACAATACCAAAATAAGTGTTCTGGAGTTTCCTCTTCTTCTAAACAGAAGCGACACAATGGATTTGTTTCTATACCCCAAATGTGAAGCATTTTCTTGGTGTTTAAGTATTTAAAAATTAATTTGTATTGAAAAAAACGTATTTTTATATCTAATGATGATTCATACAAATTATTGAAGATTTTCTTCCATAAGAGAGGAGAATCAATCATTTTTTCCCAGCTATCAAAAATATTACATGGGATCTCAACCAATTTATCTGTATGTAAATAAAACTTATATATTTCCTTGTTTATTTTTGTTTGATTTAGCCATTTGTTCTGCTTTATATTTGGTCTACACACTAAATTACTCTCACTGCTCGTTTTAATTTTTTGCTTCCACCTTGATGATAGAGAAGAAGTCAACTGATTGTATTGTTGAGTTGTACATACCTCCCCATACCTGTCTCTTAACTGTTTATATGAGAGGATTTGATGTTTCTCGTTTACAATGTCATTCACAAAAGTAATTCCTTTAATGAACATTTGTTTAAAGAAAATAACTTTGCCTCCACTCAAAATGTTAGAGTTAAGCCACAAGATTTGTTGCAATATATCTTCAGCCTTTTCTGGCGGATAATACTGAAAGTGAAGCCAACTTTGCAGTGCCTCCATCAAGAAGCTAGAAGCTTTCTGTATAATGCTTTCCATCTTATTAAAGTGTGTTGGACTAATCTGTAAAAATGGGTACATTTTTTTCTCAAACAACGGATGGATGTTTCTTAGCAATTTGCTTGAAAACCAGTCTGGATTAAAATAAAATTTTTGTATGAGAGATGCTTTTAATGATTTATTCATTGCTCTCAGGTTTAACAGTTGCGTACCACCTACCTCATAATCATTATATAGATATGCTCGTCTAACTTTATCTTTTTTGCCATTCCAGATAAACTTAAATATTTGTTGTTCATATTCTTTAAAAAAGATTTCAGGAGGTGAAGGGAGTGCTAACATTAAATACGTAAATTGAGACACAACTAAGGAATTTATAAGTGTTACTTTACCATAAATAGTCAGATGATTACCTTGCCATGGCTGTAAAATGGAATTTAATTTACCCAACTTGCATTTATAATTAATTAAGGATATTTCTTCAATATTGTGGGGTATATGGATACCAAGAATGTTGACGGCTCCATCTACCCATTCCACCGGAAGATCACATGGAAGACAGAAATCACTACTCTTCAAATAACCAAGTCGCAATATCCTACATTTCTCATAATTGGGTTTAAGCCCTGATATTTTTGAAAAGTTATTCAGGTCACTAATCAGATTATAAAGCGATTCATTGTCTGGTTTTATCATGAAACTGGAGTCATCTGCATACATACATACTTTATTATTAATACCATTTAATTCTAAACCTTTTATCCCTCTGTTAAATCTTATTTTTATTGCCAAGATCTCAATTGCAATGATAAAAAGATAGGGAGACAAAGGACAGCCTTGCTTGACTCCCCTTCGTATTGCTATTGACTTGGATAAATGCCCATTATTTAGAACTTTACAGATAGCGCCTTCATACATCACTTTGACCCACTCTATTAAAGAGTCACCAAAGTTAAAGTGTTTTAAACATTTGTTAATGAAGCCCCAACTGATTTTATCGAAGGCCTTTTCAAAATCAGCAATAAATATTAATCCTGCTTTGTTTTTGTCATCATAGTGTTCAATTATTTCTATTATTTGTCTGATACTATTTGATATGTTCCGTCCTTGTATGAAACCTGTTTGGTCATTATGTATTATTGATGGTAGTACTTTTTTAATTCTTGTTGCAATACATTTTGCCAGTATTTTGGAGTCATACCCCTGTAAGGTGAGAGGTCTCCAGTTTTTAAGTTGAGTGGGGTCTTTATATTTTCCATTAGGGTCTTGTTTGAGGAGCAAAGAGATTACGCTTTGCTTTTGTGTATCTGAAAGTGTACCTTTTTCATAAGAGAAATTAAAACACTCCAGTAAAGGGTTTTTAATCAAGTCATAAAAAGTCTGGTAAACTTCAATGGGGATCCCATCTAGCCCTGGTGTTTTTCCTTTTTTAAATGAAAAAATTGCCTCTTTGAGTTCCTCCTCTGTGATGGGACCTTCACATGATTGTTTTGATTCTTCATCAATTTGAACTTGCTTTTGAAAAAAGGTGTCATCATGGTCATCTATATGATCTGGTGTAAATATGTCAGTAAAATAATTCTCAATGTCTTCCATGATTTCTTCTGTTGTGGTTTTTATAATATTTTTACTATCTATTAGTCGATGGATATTTTTCTTGGATACATTATTTCGTTGTAAGCTCAAGAATAATTTATTACATTTTTCTCCTTTTTCCATCCATTCAGCTTTATTTGAATAATATGTATTATTTATTTTTTCTTGCATTAATTGTTCGTATTCTTGTTGTTTCTGTTCCAGTCTATCAAACATACTTTGTGTAGCATTAGCTTTGTCCACAAGTGCGGTTAACGTGTCAATCTCATTTTTTATGTTCAATTCTTTTAATGTATTTTGTTTTTTTGTAAATGATGCCATTTTTATTGTGTGTCCTCTCAGAACACACTTAAATGTATCCCATACAATTTGAGGGTCTGCTGAGCCTACATTATCCAAGAAAAAGTTATTGATGAAAAGTTTAGTTTTGTCTATAAAGACAGAATCCTCCAGCAGTTTCTGGTTAAATTTCCAATAGGATTTACCTCTAGGATGATCTGCTATATCTAAGTGCAAAGAAATTAATTGATGGTCTGATCTTATTTTATCTTCTATCATTGCTTTTTTAACCTTTGAAACCAGAGAAAAGGAAATTAAAAAATAGTCAATACGGCTTGCTTGATTTTGTCTTCTCCATGTATAGTTCCGTAATTTAGGATTCTTTAATCTCCAGATATCCACCATGTCTTTACCATTCATTATTGCTTTAATTTCTTTCTGACTTTGGGGATGGTACTCGGTTCTAATACCCCCTTTACGGTCAATTTCCCCATTTTGAACCACATTGTGATCTCCGACCATGATATAATAATCACACTTATAAGAATCTTCATTAATTTTATCATGTATGCTTCCAAAAAAAGTTGGATCATCAGAATTTGGCCCATATACATTAACTAAGCAGATAAATTTGTCCTCTACAGCCATTCTTAGGATTAACCATCTCCCTTGAGGGTCAGAGTCATATCCATGTATTGTAATTGTTAAGTGTTTTCCAAGTAGTACCATCACCCCCCGTTTGTTTTTGGAACCATGTGAAAATATTACTGGCCCTCCCCATTCCTCTCTCCAGAGATGTTCATCAGCTGATTCTGAATGAGTCTCTTGTAAGCAAATTAAACTAAAGTGTTTTTCTTTGAGCCAAGTAAAAACTTGATTACGCTTTTTCTTGTCAGCTAGCCCATTTGTATTATAGCTTGCTATTCTATATTCTCCACTTGACATTTTGTTTTACTTTTCTTATTCTATAGCCTAAAAGGTGGTTCAATATCATTATCCATAGGCTTAAACCTAGGAAAAAAGTAAAAATATATCCAACTAAAGCTATCAGACCATTCCTTTCTCAAATATTTCCTGCCCACCACCTCTACTTTCCCCTGCCCAAACTGCACCAAGATATGTGGATCAAGGATTGGTCTCCACAGTCACCTGAAGACCCACAAATAGAAAACCCTACTGAGAGGACAGTCATACTCGTTTCGAGTGACCGCTGATGATGATGATGATGGTGTGTGTGTGTGTGTGTGTGTGTGTGTGTGTGTGTGTGTGTGTGTGTGTGTGTGTGTGTGTGTGTGTGTGTGTGTGTGTGTGTGTGTGTGTGTTTGTGTGTGACAGTACCAGTAGGGGAGAGTGGGGTAAGTAGTGCCAGTTCTGAAACGTAACTGATCCATATACAGCATGTGTATGAGCATACGGTGTGTGAGTATGTGTATGTGCGTACAGTATTAGAGTGTGTATGTGTGTGTGTGTATGCGCGCACTTGTGTTTGTGCGTGCATACTTAGTGCGTGCGTACGTGTGTGCAGGCATGCGTATATGGGTTCTAAATTTCTGTTTTCCCCTGACTGTGCGATCCTGGCTGCAAACAACTCAACCTCTAATTGTTGGAAACCGCTGTCTGTCAAAAAATTAGCTCACGTGGTTAGCTGCCAGCGTCTTGCCCCTCCTCACAACACTGTGTTTATAAACAAAACTAAACTCTGCATAGTGGTGTGGTTTCTGTAGGTTAGTGTACCTCCTGTCTCAGGGTCGATCCTCTTGCCCAAACTCCTCTCAATCAGCACATCATCAGGAGCCTCCAGCACCACTGCAGCACAGGAATACACACCAGGCCATTTAGAGTATGCACATGCATGTACTGTATATTAGGGTGCATCGAACCCCCAGTTGTTGAACCTTGCTACGACAGTATGATGTAGATCAGTGTTTCTCAACCAGGGGTGCCGCGGAAACGTGGCTGATAAATAAATTGTGTAATATCATATATGTCTAAATTAA
>NC_085859.1:53925630-53965630 GCF_034702125.1 Engraulis encrasicolus | reverse complement strand
TGTGTGTGTGTGCGTGCGTGCGTGCGTGCGTGCGTGCGTGCGTGCGTGCGTGCGTTTTTATTAAATAAATCAGTTTCAATTTTCCTGACTCTACTCATCACTTTGTACAAACACAAGAAATACATGTATTGTAAATGGGCGAAATCCCTGGTGTGAGGTGCGAGGTGTGTGGTATGTGTTGCGTTGCGATGCGCTGTCCGGCTTTCCAATTGAATTTAATTCAATTGACTCTAATTTCACTGCATGGTACCTTGAAATTATTTTCTATACATGTGACAAATGATAACTTTTCTACCTTTGTATTCTTGCTGCACTGTGCTGTGCTTTGCTGTCTGTACCTACTCTACTCAATTAACTTTACAATCAACAGTGTTTAAGGAAGAACAAACTAATAATATCGGATCCACACCACCCCAGTTACACACAATTCACCCTATTTTTTTCTTTTTACTTTTTTTTGGGACTCTCCGAGCAGGGAAGCTTTTCATTGCACATGAATTCTGGAATTCAGGTACACATGACAATAAATATCTTGTATCTTGTATTTGGAATATTGTACTAATCATCAATCCAAATGTATTTACGTACGTATATAGCATATGTACATACATAGTTGACTCAACATGTTTAGGTTACTGTACTGTATTCATCTCCAGTAGTGTTGTGCTGTGCTGCATGTAGGTACAGTACCTCCCCCCTCTCCTGGTACCTCTGGGGCTCCCCACTGAAGTCCGGGTCCTCCTTCATGATGTGCTCCACCATGATGTGGATCGCCTGGGTGCGCTCGCACAGCGCTTTGGCCTGAAGCGCAAACACACACACACACACACACACACACACACACACACACACACACACACACACACACACACACACATACACTTGCGCACACGCACACACACACACACACACACACACATGGATGCACGCATACACACACATGGATGCACGCATGCATGCATACACACAGACACACACACACACACACAGACACACACACACACACACACAAGAATTAGATAACACAGATATACCACAGCTATCTCGTGGTGTAATCCTGCTCCCACAGCACTAACTTAAAGAACCACCGGCTGACTCCAGTTTCACATGGAACTCACCACGGTCCTCTTGCCCGATGCTGGCGGCCCAAGAAGTATCACTCGAGGCACTGGGAAAAAAAATCAAACACATCTTCATCATTTAATCCATTGAATGCCACGCTGTATTTGGAAGTTTGGCAGTAGAGTGCCAGCAATCTACACCATTTTTTATGGTTTTTTTGGACAGCCACAGAATTGTTTGTATTTAGACCTATGGACACATACCATAGCTCATTTCAATGTACTGTTTTTTTTGTTTGTTTGTTTGTTTTTTAAATAAAATGCCTAGATGAAATATCCTAATCGTGACATTGTAGGAATTTTTCATAATCTATGTCAGTTCTGTTCATCACAGACTTACCAAAATCACACACACCCAAGGAGTATTAGAATGACTAGCTTAGAAATTTGTTTGGAAAAAAACAAAAAGCAAACACAAAAACGTAATTTCACAGGTGTATCGGTCAACACATGGAAAGAAAGAACGTAAAATTATGTTTCTGGTATTCAATATGATACTGGACCCATCGACATCAAGCTTCATAGTAGGGAGTGCGAGGGTGCAAGAGTGAGTGGGTTTTTTAGTATGTAATTGTTTTTCGTAGTTAACTTCCAGTCTCCAGAAGTGTTTTCCCACCACCATCAATTTCTAAGTCTGCATTATGACTGGGAAAATAGCCGTTTTCGCATATAAAAAGGTGGATCATCCCCATGCCCGGCATTTTGAATTCACGGCAATAGATATCTTCAGATGCAAAACTTACTGTACTTTGTTCAGACCAGTAAATATTAGTTTATTTAGTAAATATGCATGAAAACATCAAATTTGGGATTAGGCAGTATAGTTGCAATAAGCAGCATAGTTGTAATGCCAACTCTGGTCACAGTCCTGCGATGTAATTTGTCCTGTCAAAACCTAAAAGCTGCAAATATATATTCGTTCTACATCTTACTTTTGGATAATGCAATTTATTATCATTTTGCGTATTTCAGGCACAGAGGCTCCAGTGTACAACTTATAAAGACGATGGCACCACCTAGTGGTAAAGACTGGACATTGAAAATGGATGTGAAAACAAGCGACGGACATTCCTCTGAGTGATTTGCCTCAATGATACAGTACTTGCCTTCAAAGTTTCCCTTCTTCAGCATCCCAATCAAATACTGGATAGGGTCTTCGGGCTTATCGATTACCAGTTGTCTCACCATACACTGCAATAACATAATTTGGTTTTAAACGTTAAAGAAACAGACAGTGATTTGACTGACCGACGGTCCAAACATATCTATAAATAAAAAATAATCAACTACTGTGGGCTGCTCCTTCCTACAGACAGTCCATACTTACCTGAAGCATGTCAAAAATGTCATGCTTCTCGGCATAGATGGTCATCTCAGGTGGAATCCTCAAAGGCCTTGTCGTGGCATCCATATTTCACAGACAACCAGCTAAACTGTTCAACAACAACAATGTATTTCATCAACATGCGGTAAACAATCCCAGGCTTAACACGACAGCGATGCACTTGTTATTAACTGGTTAAATGCCAAATTCTGTTGTAAACATAACCACTAGCTCAGCTGTGCATGGACGCAACACTGGCCACTATCTGACTACAACTAACTATTTCTCTGAAAATAAATTAGCTTTCCATCATCGTCCGTTTGATGGAAAGTCAACTTACATTCAGGCTTTGTCACAAGCGAAGAACTTTTATTAGGATAAAATCGTTAGCTAGTTGCCTGCTAAAAACAAGTTTCTTCCGCTAAGTGGTTGCTATGACTACCGCCGCCCATTCTAGAGTCCAGCGCTTGTTGCTACGCAACACAAAAAAAAAACAATTCATTCAAGGAGAATTTTCCACTATGCGACGTTCGAAGCGACAGCAGTCCCTCGGACCAATTTTGTTTATCACTGGTGTGATGGTCGTATGGTGTTTTCTCGACGTTTTCTCTCTAATATCAACGCCATGACATGCCACACTTATTATTTGCCCGATTGAAATATAAGCAAAGCCGATCTATTCAAGGCCAAGTATGAATGAAGAAAGCGAAATTCTATCATCAATTGACAACAAACGCCAGCGTTTCAAGCAACAACAGATCACATTCATATCGGCTCTGGAGCGAGCAAGGGAGCAAGCGCTGGAAAGGACTGAACCTATCAGGACGGTCTCGCAGGTATACTGTTTACTGGCATCCCCCCTCTTGCTGGTTTCCCTTTCTACACACTGAGATCTTTATAATTCATTTTTACAGGTCCAAAGGTTTATGGTCCAGCATTGCAACAGTGTCACAGACAGAAAGATTATCGCGTTCTTTCTTGAGATCGTTTCGGATCTCAACAAGGTTCTCAGGTTGGTCAGGGCACGTTGCTCCAGCACTGATGCGTTAACAGCCTGCAAAGCACTTCTTCATCCAGAGAGTGACATCAGCCAGTTGCGAGCACAGTAAGTCACGTGCTCATGCTCTTACATTGCGCTGGAGCACATTCAAAATCGAAATGTCCTATTTTTCTATTCGATCATATCTATCTATCATAACAGATCATATCTATCTATCAACAACAATGTTAAACAAAAATAGTGAAGAAATAAAAGAGAAGAACAAAATAAAATAAATAAGAGAAATACAATTAAAATAACTATAACTACAAAAATAAGTGGAGCAAAAGAAAGTCTTGTCTGTGTATTGGTGTGCTGGGCAATGACATGTCAATATTTTTGTTTCATTCTATGGCCCTTAAAGGTACACTGTGCAGGAAATGGTCAAATGCTGCTCATTGAAACTGGGTTGCCTATTGCCAAATTTGATCTTTTCATGAAAGTTTACTGAACAATAAAATAATATTTTCTAGTATGGCCCAAGTACAGTCATTTTTGTAGCGAAAAATGGCTATTTCTGGAAATTCAAAATGGCGGACCATGAAGATCCCCTTTTTCATGTATGAAAAGAGCAATTTTCCCAGTCATAATGAATACTTAGAATTTGATGGTGGTGGTAAGTATTCATGAAAAAGGTAGTGAATGGGTAGCATGAATTCTGGAAATCTTTTCTGGAATTCTGGAAAACTAAAAATCTTGCACAGTGTACCTTTAAATGCAAAACAAATCTCCTTTGGGAAAATAAAGGATTTCCATTCATTCTTCTGAGCCAACTTCTTGGACCTTTCCCCAGGTATCCTCATGATGAGATACTGCGGCTCAGCTGTGAGACCAAGAACTACTATGGTGGTGTGGTCAGCCTCATCCCGTTGGCCCTGGACTTGCTGAGGTTAGCTGCCACTCCCGAGCATTCTCCCGCGCCATCACCCATCACACCTGTCCCAGCAATGACAACCACACCTGCCCCCATCCACACTCCCACCCCTGCTAGACCTCTGCAACTCCCCTGCACTCCCACACCCAACTCCAAGAGGCATGCAGCGGTAGAGCGCAGTGTTCAGTCGGCCCGAACCACCCGGGAGACACGACTCCCACGTCCCTTTCACAAAAAAGTGTGGCAGGCTAGGAGACCTGCCTGGAAGCCCCCTGGGAAGGCCTGGAATTGAAGCCTACCGTCATATTGACACAGTCTTATTTCTGATACGAACATTAAATGGATGACATCTACATTGCATGTTAAAGAGTACAAGGCTTGGCCTTTTTCCTCCACAAGCACTCTGGATATTCATGTGGCTTTTATTGTGTTTCAGGGATTTGGCACGCCGCTGCAACAGTATAATCTGCAGAAAACTGATGCTTTATTTAGTGATTTATTGATGTGCTTGCCATTAACAGTGGTTGGCTCAAAGGCAGTGGCAACGGTGTTTGATGGGAAAGAGAAATGTGATGTGTGTCTAGGGAGAGGTAGACCTCTACTCCTCTGTCCTGCAGTAATTACACTTCAGGGTCTCGTTGGCACGCTCTAGATTAATGGAGATTAATTAATGACTACCACAGAAAACATTTTCAAGGGCAGGCCTATTATCAAGTGCAAGTGCAAGGGCTGCCACCAGATGGGGCCATCGCCTCTTTTAGAGTCTCCTCTCACTCCTGCAAAGACAATGAAAATGCATGCATTACACAGAGCTTAGCTGATTTTTATAATTAGAACAGCCTGAACAGTGAAAATTAAGATATTATATTTTTTCATCTGCCTTATATGGTTGATATGAGCGTTAATGCTATTCATTTACATTAGTTTTACATATCACAATCCATGTTTCCCCCCAAATGGAATGTTTCAGACCCTCTGTACATGTATTAGAAGAGCTCTTTTCCAGAACGCGATATTCACCATTTTTGACTTTTTGCATTTTAATATTGGATTTGATTGTTAAGAAGTCCTATCATCTGTGTGAATTCTTGTCATTCAAATGTTTTGAGAACATACTTTTTAAACCTCTATAAAATGCATTTTGCAATGGAATTCCCACTACAAAAATGTCAATTTCCCAACATTCTATGAAATGGATACATCTCATTTTGGAAAAGAGCAGGAGGGTGTGCTAAGATGAGGCTATGGTTGACACAACCATGCATAAAATCTCTTCAGTTGACTAGACGCTATAAATCATGAAGACATTCTCTTCAACTTAAAATAACCAACCATCAAATAAATACATACAGACACAGACGCACTAAGAAGATGTATACATATATAAGTTTTATTGTTTCCATTAGTGTCCATCATCACTAATAGCACTAAAGGCCTACAGTTTTTTGGCTGTGCTGCTGAGAGCACCAGTTGAACACTTGAAAGCAACCCAGAACCGCAGTCACAGAAACACAATCGCACAAAAAGGGTCAGAGTTTGGATTGAGCTGTTTTTTTCTTTTTTTTTCTTTGCGTGCGTGTTATCAGAAAACAAAGCCCCTAAACCGTAAGCGTTGGCTCAAGCACACTACTGACAAGCGCGTATTGCACTTGGTCCTGAGGAGACAAACCCCAGAAACTGCAAATACTGAAGTTAACCAAGTCTGACCATCATGTGACTGTAGCATGTTACTACCTGAAGTAACAAACAGCAGAGGAAAACAAACACTGAAACATTGATTTTGCAACACGCCCTCGGCTTCCACGGCATGGAAAATACACTCCATCTTTTATCATGTGTCCCTGGCAGTAGTTAAAATAAACATTCCATTCCATTACTCTTCCCCAAAGACGATCGCCACAAAGTCAATATTTACCCACCGTACAGCTCACAACCCCCACAGACTGGATTCAATAACAGATGTACTGTTTTGTCCAACAGTCATGTCCCTGTTTCAGATATACGGTTTGTCTAATAATCATGTCCCTATTTCATATACTGTTTGTCTAAATAGACATGTCCCTATTACTCCTGTATGTCACTCATTCTTCATTTGATATTCGTTTTTTTTTGGTCTTACAATCATTTCTGAGTGGATAAAATGAGGCAAAACAACTACATAGTAAAAAATTTGTGTACTAGAATTTAGAAGGTCATATTAAATAAGGTCACGGCGCGCTGCTAAAGCACAAAGTGGAGCAGACAGGTATTGTAATGTAATGTAGCGTGGTGGGGTGGGGTGGGGTGGGGTGAGCAGTGAGTGAGTGGGCTGACTGCTGTGGTCACTGCACTTATGTCATCAGGGCCAGATTAATGCACAGGCTAGATATGGCTGCAGCCTAGGGGCCCCAATCTGTCAGGGGGCCCCTGATTGGCCACAAGTGAAAAATTGCAGAATTTTAACAGGACGCAAAATTTTAAATTTCCTCTGCTGTGATAAATACAGTTGATGTTATCCATAATTTCTTGCTTATAATTATTACACCGTTTATGTAAATTTGCCTCAAAATTTGCCTTCCAGGAGGGCCCACAGCAACCTGTAGCCTAGGGCCCCCCAGGTCCTCTTAATCCGGCCCTGTATGTCATGGAGACGAGGTGCTCCTACGGAAGGTGGGTACTGTATTCATGGTGCTTGGAAGAGGAGGATGATGGGTGACCTGTGCTTGGCCTTTTCTGGTCATTGAAACTGGTAGAAATGGCACCTCTCTCTCTCTCTCTCACACACACACACACACACACACTCTCTCTCACACACACACACACACACACACACACACACACACACACACACACACACACACACCCGTTCTTACTTCTGCTCGTCACTGTCTATACCTCACATACCTCTTCTCTCTCAGACACCCTTGTACACACACACACACATACATACACACACACACAGACCTCACCTCATACTCACACACTTCTTCCTCGCTCGCTTGCACGCACGCACACACACACCTCAGCTTGACTCTGGCAGCTCATTGTAGTCCATGATGTGCAGATCCTCCAACCTCCTCAAGCCCTCATTGGCTTCCTGTTGGTCACATGACACACACTGGTCACATGACTGCACCTCTGCCTGGGAGGCCTGAGAAGGTGGAGTATCGCAGTGACACCCCGAGCTGGTGTTCGATTGGCTCTCCAGGGGCACGTCTTCGTTGTCATAGAGACCGTCGCTCATGTTGCGAGAGAGCTGACGAGCGCGGCGGCCCAACAGGCTGCCCGAGGGGGGGCAAGGGGAGGCGGAGAGGGGGGGTGACGCTGCAGCCTCCTGGACACCTTTACACCTGTCGCTGCCGTCCGGGGAGTCCAACTCCTCGCCACAGCCATTTGCCCTGAATCAAGACAAACACAACAACTTAGACCAGGGATTCCTATTCATAACCATGACAAGGCTCCTCATATATCAGAAGATTCCAGCCAAGGCCCCTCTTATATGAGTCAAGCCACTTTCACAACCATAGTCTAATATAGGACCGTGAGTCAGTGACCCATGAGATACATACAATAACAATAATACGATATTTGTATTAGTACGTTCAATATATTTATCTGTCCCCCAGGGGTCCCCAGCGCCCACTTTAAAAAACACTGCCTTAGACCTTACATCACGTCATCTCCTTTTCATAAACACTCAACATCTCAGTCACAAAAAATGGCCTGGCATTACCTACAGACCACAACAAGACTTGTGGCTTCATTTTCGTCATTGGCAGCGATTAGATACACCCCGCTATGTTGGTCTGTCCATCATTTGGACACCGGATTGCTCTTTGTAGGAATTGCATGCGACGTAGGTTTGTGAACCATGTTGATGTGAGACAAGTAGTCCCCAGCTGTCCGAGAAGTCTGAAATGATCTATAGTTTTATGACTCTGAGCTGAAAATGTTGATATTTATTGCCTGATAATAAAAGTTCTCTCTTTCATGCATGTTCTCAACACATCTTTTTGCATTTGGTGCCCGCTGTCAACACATCTATTTAAGAAAATATATGAAACGCTGTCATAGTGCTGGATCAGCAAGTGAATGAGGGAAAAGCTGTGATGCAGAAACAGAAGTTAAGAAACGCTGTGAAGAAAAGTCTATAAATACAAGACAGGCTGGGTGTAAATAAACACTGCTCTGGTGGAGGGCTGCTAACATAATGGTATGCACAGCGAAAAAGGAAACGGGAAAAAACCTGCTGTGAATCAAGAAAATCTGAGACGTTTTTATGAGACACTTCAACAAAAACACCAAACTGCATATATTTTTAGCGATGCACATTTTTTTTCATAAGACACTTTAAGTAGTGCTTTATATATTGTACAGCTATATTAAGATATGAATGTACTATATGTCCAAACCATTGATGTGTAAATACACATTGATATATCCCTTTGGTCCCTTGAGGCTATGACAGACAAATTGACGGAACGCCAATATATTTCAACTGAACTTGACGACTGTAGAGGCAACTCGGTGAGCCGAAAGAGGCCAGAGGCTTCAATTTGATGCTAATATCAAGTGACGCTGCATCACTAATGACCACCAATAAGATTGAAGCCACCATCAATGGGAGCAGGTTTTGTTAGCATTGGTTGTCGAATGTCAGATACTTCCGCCCACAAAGTGACGAGTTGTCATTCCTCCATTGCCCATGAGAAGGTAGGCATCAAAAATTCTAAGCACCAGGATGACTCAACACCACCACTCTGGCAACCCCATACACAATTTAATTTGTGAATCATAATTACCGTCATTGAAATTACCGCACTTGGAAAAATATCCAGATTTTTGTTTTGTTTCGTTTCGTTTTGTTTCCAGCACAATGCATTTCAAGGAGCCCCCGCGTTGAGTCCTGACCCCAAGGTTGGAAAATGCTGGATACGGGCATTTTGATGAAGCAGCCCATTACGACAGAACACCACAGTGCAAAGGGTGACACCTTGCCGAGTCACCTTCAGGGCTGAAAACTGCTGACTCACCTGCTGGGGTTAAGTCCATCCGTGGAGCTAATGAAATGGTTTGGGGCGTGGCCTCGGTTGTGATTGGTCGGCCTGTCCATCTCCAGTTGGCTGTAAAGCTTCAGTAGCTCCACCCCAAGGGTCTGGGTCACCTGCTTCTGGGCCTGGTAGCGCTCCTCTGACGCCTGAAGCTCATTCCTGCAGCACATGTTGACAAATGTTGATTAGCAGCACACACAAGCATGTGCACACTCATTCACACGCACACACACTCACACACACACACAAAAATGAGTGCATTTGTCAAATCTTTATTTCCATACGTGCATGAGATCAGTCATGTGCTAATGATGAAATAATTTCATCAAGAAGGACAATTCCCACACAAAGAATACAAACACACACAGGCACACACACACACAACCCAGATTCTCTCCTGTGGTCAATCACTGGTGTATTTGGAGATACTGGGTAACAGCGTTGATGTTAAAAAGAATTAGAGGGGTAGATCATTTTCTACTTAATCTGACTATTGCACAACAATGGTACTGTAAGTTTTTTATTTTTAAGTGTGTGAATAAGAGGACAAATGAACACACTACTATCAATGACAATTTAAGACTGAGCTCATGACCGTTTATACTGCAAATGTACTGAACATGTGTGCCATACTTTCCAGACTGTAAGACGCTGCATTTCTCTCATACTCATCGACTAATGTATGCATAATTATTACATGTAAGAAGCACAAAGTGAAGGGAGTTAGCTCCCTTACTAATGTTACAAATGCAAATATCCCATTTCACAATGAGGGGAACCTGTGACGTGTACAGGAGTCGTGACATGCCATTTTTTTTTTTCTTGTTTAATTACATTGGTGCTGCTGCTATTCTTTTGCGAACATATGGACGATATAAATGTCTTTGTATACAGAGGATGTGAATACTCTTATAAGAAGCATATCAATAGTGTATGTGGGGGGGATGATACAGCACCAATAGCAGGGGCCACTCATAGCCTGCTGAGAGAGAGAGAGAGAGAGAGAGAGAGAGAGAGAGAGAGAGAGAGAGAGAGAGAGAGAGAGAGAGAGAGAGAGAAAGAGAGAAAGAAAGGTAGAGAGGAAAAGAAAGGACTACTAGGCAGGATATTCCTCCAGCCTTCTCAAGCTGGCCTGTCAGCTGGCCACAGCACCCAATAACTCAAGTTGACAAAGCGCAGAGACCCGAGCTGAATTTTAATACAGAGGGCTTTATGCAGCCCTCCCGGCAGTATTATGACTGTTTGCCACAACAGTTGCATATCATCACACACACAGTCATGGCGTTCTCCAGACGTTTCACATTCACACATCATCAGATGTGGGAAAGTAGCCGAACTCTTCTGAAAGCAGAGGTCGTCACTGTTATTTACTGACCACACACACACACACACACACACACACACACACACACACACACACACACACACACACACACACACACACACACACACACACACACACACACACACACACACACACGGAATAGAGACGGACCTCCTGTGGAACTTTCAAGTCTCTTCTCGACACACCCTACCTCCCAGAGACAGGTGTCCCCTCTGACTTTCTTATTACCAAACACAAAGTAAACATCTAGACGACAGGCTGACGCGCGCACGCAGCACGCGCACACACACACACGCACACACACTCACCTAGACAGCAGGCAGAGCACACACACACGCACACATTAGCACTCTCACAAAGACAAAGGCAAAGACAAACAAACAAAACAAACAAACACACACAGCAGGTACAAAAGCTTACATTAGTGCTCTCGCTCTCTCTCTCACACACACACACACACACACACCTGGACTTGAGCTTGACGTCGTCTAGCAGTTTCCTCTGCGTGAGGATGAGCTGCTCCTTCTTGTTGACCGAGGCCTCCAGGTCAGTGACGCGCTGCAGTGCCCCGTCTAACCTTTGACCCTGCTGCACGGAGGCCACGCGCGCACGCTCACACTCCTTCCTCCACGACGCCTGCAGCATGCGCATCTCCTGAACACACACACACACACAGACACACACACACACACACACACACACACACACACACACACACACACACACACACAGTTTACTTCTTTATTTGGATTGACAGATAGGTATTTATCATAGCACAAGCCAAATTTTCTAGGAGTTTACACAAAGTTTTACAGTTCACACACAGTTTTAAAAACGCAATGCTTCCTCTAATACGTCTGCACCCTCCAAATGCCCTGAGCAAACACAGACACACACACACACACGCACATGCTTACACACACAGACACAAAGACGGATCAGCGTTGCATTAAACTATTACATTTACCTAATCTTTTATCCAAAGTGACTTACAGTTATTACAAGGTATCGCTTACAGTCTCTAGTTAGTAGAGTAGAGTAGTAGAGTAACTTTATTGATCCCCAGGGGGAAATTCAGGTATCCAGTAGCTTACATAAATACACAAATACACAAAAGCCCACATGGACATTTCAAGACAAAAATAAACACAGGAATAGTCATCAGGGTGGGGAAAATAAAATAAAATAATAGAGATAAATGTAGAAAAGGTAATTGTGCAAAAAGACATTCTGTGAGTTGGGATAGACCAAAGCAGAAAAAACATACTCTGTCAGTTAAGGTAGACAACAAGTGTTGATGGATACATCTATGATATAGTATAGTATGTAGAAGTAGGCAGTGTACAGAGTATGATAGGGGATGAACATTCTTACAATGTCACAGTAAAGTACAGGTAAGTGTTTTAGGCAAGCACACACACACACACACTACACACACACACACACACACACACACACACACACACACACACACACACACACACACAGACACACACACACACACACACACACACACACACACACACACACACACACACACACACACACACACACACACACACACACAAAGAGGTTCCCCAGTAACTGGGCCAGCTCCGACAGATCACAGTCTTTGCTTGTGGTAAGTAGGAAAAACAAGTATGTCCAGTGGTCAAGGGTCAAAAGTTCCTTAGTGCAGTTATTGGACAGCACACGCACACACACACACACACACACACACACACACACACACACACACACACACACACACACACACACACACACACACACACACCAAGAGGTTTCCCGGGCTGGGCCAGCTCTGGCATCTCAGGCAGTCCAGTCCCCTATGATGATGTTCTTCTTAGTGTCCTTCTGTGTGTTGTTAAACAGCTGAATTGCCCATGGGACAAAGGACTTCCTTAGTCTGTCAGTCCTGCAGGTGAAAGCACGGAGTCTGTGGCTGAACAGACTCAGTTGGTTAGTGAAGGTGGCGTTAAGGGGGTGATGCTGATAGTCCATAATAGAGTCTAGTCTGCTCAGTGTTCTGCTCTCGGTTATTGAGGTGAGTGTCTCCAGTTCCATGCCCACCACTGATCCCGCCTTCCTCACCAGTCTGTCAAGGCGTCCAGCATCTCTTTTCCTGATGCTTCCTCCCCAGCACGTCGCAGCAAAGAAGAGCACACTGGCCAGTTAGGTGCACAGGTGTTAACAATAATCGCTTTGTAACGATGGATCGATCCTACAGCCAATGATTCAATAAATCAACTTGCCCGCAAGGAATTAGATAAATAGTTTTTTGTCACTTTATTACTGCACACATTTTGTGGCGATATTTTTTCTGTGGTTATGGTTATGATTATGGTTCTCAAATAACAAGCATGTATATACAGTATTATAGCTTTCTTTAATTTATTTAAAATGACATAACCTTGCCTGTATGTTAAAAAAATATGAACCATCGAACTGGCTCGAATCAAATTGTGGGGCATTCGTCTGTATCGAAAATAATCGAATTGTTGGCTTAAGAAATCAATGTTGAATCAAGTCGCCGTGAAGGCATTGATTTACACCCCTAGCTAGGCGTGTGTGTGAGAGAGAGGCATCCATGCACAGACAGACACACACACACACACACAAGCATATGAACACAAAACCACCCACACATTAACACTCGGGAACCAAAACAACTGTCAACCAGTGCAGCAGTGGCAGCTTGGCGGCAGCATGCAGGCTGGCTAGAGTAAACACACTCACACAGGGGGCTCCAACGGGAGTCAGGGCAGTCATGCGGCCTCGGCCTCAACAAGCACTGCACTGCACTGGCACTACGCTGCACACAGTCCCTCTCATATCACGGGCACCATATCACAGCCTCAGGTGGTGGGTGGGCGGATCGGTCTGCTTTGACATGGTACAGTGGAGAGTCGTGTGCGCCCCCCCCATATCTCCATCCTCATTTTAGATGAATACAGTAGGCCTATATGCCTAGATGTAGATGAATAGCACAAAGCCAGCCCCCAACACATACACATACACACACGCTCAAACCCACCACCCCGATGCACAACACACTCACACAACCCCCCTTGCGATCCCGTGATCAGTGCGGTGTGGGTGTGTCGCACCTGGCTGGCGTTGGGCCCCAGGCGCTCCAGCCGCTGCAGGCACAGCTGGTGGTTCTCCCCCAGCAGGAGCAGCTGGCGACTCAGGAAGCACACTTGCTCCTCCAGCCTCTCAGAGGAGCCCAGCTGGAGGACACAGAGGAAGGAGACATGATGAGATGAGATTAAATAAGAGGAGAGAGAGAGAGAGAGCTGGCGACTCAGGAAGCACACTTGCTCCCCCAGCTTCTCAGAGGAGCCCAGCTGGAGGACACAGAGGAGACATGATGAGATGTGGAGTGGGGAGGGAGGGAGTGTGCGAGAGAGAGAGAGAGAGAGAGAGAGAGAGAGAGAGAGAGAGAGAGAGAGAGAGAGAGAGAGAGAGAGCGAGAGCGAGAGAGAGAGAGAGAGAGAGAGAGAGAGAGCTGGCACTCAGGCAGGAAGGAGACCTGCTCCTCCAGCCTCTCAGAATAGCCCAGCTGGGGGAGACCATGGAGGAGAGAAGAGAGATGAACTGATGATATGAAGGGAGGGAGGGAGAGAGGGAGGGCTCAGCAGAGAAGGAGATAAGAGACGGACATGATGATATGGAGGGAGGAAAGGAGAGGGGGAAAGAGAAAGGGAGCGGGGAAGAGAGAGTTCAGCGGAGAGGAGTGGTAATGAAAGAGAGGAGGGGAGACCAGAGCGAAGCAAGGGAAGGTTTGAGAAAAAAAAATGTGAACAGCAGAGAAAAGAGTGAAGGAATGATTGAGGGAGAGCCAGCAAAAGAGAGATGGGAAGGAGGGACACAGGAGTAGAGCAGTAAGAGAAAATGAGATAAGAAATGAAAGAGAGGGGGGGGAGAGGGGGAGAGGAGAGCATCAGAGAGAGGGATGGTGATGGATGAAGAGACGGCGAGTGAGGGATGTAGGGAGGACAGCAGGGAGGTAGGGAAGAGAGGAAGTGAGAGGGAATGACACAGGGAGTGAAGAGAGAGAGGAGGGCGGCAGGAGAGATGTATGGGGGAGGCAGATACACAGAGGAGGGGGAGGGAGACGGGACAGGCGAGGACGGAGAGGAAGTACTGTAGGGACCAAATGAAATGAAACTGATATCAGGCTCAACGTATGATCAGTACACTCTGTATAAATGAGGTAATAAAAATAAGCAGAAAATCCACGAAAATAAAGAGAATGCATAAATGAGAAGGTGAGTCCATACTTTTGGCCTGTACTGTACCATAGAAACATACACTCTCACCTTCAAAGACAACTGACTCAGCAGCTGTTCCGTGTTGCTCAGGTTCTTATTTGCCGTTTCCAGCTCCGCCTCCAGGAGGGCCACCTTCTCCTCGCTCTCCTCCAGCTCGCTCTGAACACAACAACACAACACACCACACCACAACACATGAGGGGGGGATTCCAACAACAAGGTTAAGTGATAAACCTGGCTGTTTATACCAGGACGATTGCAAGGGGGAGGAAAATAACAAAATATTTGATCAAAAGTACCTTTTGTTTACACGGCACACAAGCTGAACAACTTTTCACAGCGGTTTTAACCATATGATTTTAGTGACCATCAGTTATCTGACAGTCCTTAACTCCCTCTCCAGCATGCATTTTCAAAGATTCTCGCTAATCGAAATAGATCCCCAAAAGAGTCGAAAAGATGGCCGCCTAGTGAGGTAATTTAGGTAAAACCACTTTGTCTGGGTGCCGTGCAGTTCAGTTACCTTTAGCTCCTGTGTGGTAGCTATGTTACTTCACACACATCAACACACAACATTAAGTTCCTAGCACTACTGGGGTGCATTTCTCGAAACCATAGTTGCTAACAAAATTGGCTACTTCGTTGCTTGCAATGCAATTTCCCATTGGCAACTACTCAGGTTGCTAACTGGCTAACAACTACGCTGGTACCTGCAGCTCCTGCGTGGTGGCGGCGTACTGGCTGCACTGGCGCTGCAGCGTTCCCAGCTGCTCCTGCAGCTCCCGGGCCGAGGCCTGCGTCTCCTGCTGCAGGCTGGTCAGCCGCCGCTGCTCCTCCTCCAGGCTGACACGCATGCCCTGCAGCTCCACCTCCTGCAGATGCAGCTGCTCCCTCTGGGGAGGAGAGGAGGTGGGGGAGGAGAGGAGGTGAAGGAAAGAGGAGGTGAAGGAGAGGAGGTAGAGAGAGAGGAGGTGGGGGAGGAGAGGAGATGGAGGAGGAGGAGATGAGGTGAAGGAGGAGAGTAGGTGAAGGGGAGGAGAGGAGGTGGAGAGGAGGTGGAGGAGATGAGGTGAAGCAGGAGGAGAGTAGGTGAAGTGGAGGAGAGGAGATGAAGGAGGTGGGGAGGAGAGGAGGTGAAGGAGGAGAGGATGTGAAGAGGAGGTGAAGGAGGAGAGGAGGTGGGGGAGGGAGGAGAGGAGGTGGTGGAGGAGAGGAGGTGAAGGAGGCAGCATTATATTACATTGTTATTACACTTCTCTGATGGTAATGACTGTACATCCTTTCAGGAGGAGAGATGATGCCACAGACAGGAGGTGACAGCATTACATTACACTTAAAATACATCGTACGACACTTTGCTGATGAGTTTATCCCAACAGGCCCTCATACAGGATAGGACTACAGTTACTAAGGTACAGGGTTACGGCCGCTGGGGAAAAAAACGTCACACAGAGAGGACAAATACAAACCAGTCAGTCGGGGAGAGAGAGACAGAGAGAGAGAAAGAGAGAAGACAGATATGGGTTGCTAGACAAGGAAGGGAAGATGGAGAAACAGGAGTTCAGAAAAAGAGGAAAGAAATGGACCAAACAGACAGACAGAAAGAGAAAATGGTGGCAGGGACAGAGAGAAGAGAGAAGGTAGACAGCCATGGATAAAAGATAGATTAAAGGTAACAGGGGAAAAAAAGACAGATAGACAGGGCCATCAATTTAACATTGACAAATAAATCAAGGCAAGTTTGAAGTTGAATATTAGGCTATCCTAACGGCATACATCTACAGTAGATAGCTGACTAGATGCCAAAATGATAGCACAAAAAGGTGCAATATGAAACCATCATAATGCTTTAGAAAAATAAACTTTAGAACCTGAATAAGAAGAAGACCTTTTTAAATAATAAAGTATTTTCAAACCACAGAACTTTGGAGGGGGAAAAAGTGATGCGGCTCAGATCATTTGCAAGGTCTGTGATGTGATGTGATGAGGTGTATCAGGGGAAGATACTGAATCACTAATGAAGGTATCGTGGGACACCATACGGTGTTTCCCGCAGAACATCAGCTAGTCAAGGTGGGTGGATGGTTAACGGGTATCAAAGACACATGACATCATTGGAAAGGCTATGTTATGTAACATGAAATGAAATGACTCCCGTCCCTCCAAAAAAACAGCGTTATTTTATCATTTCGTAAGAGCAGCTTCAAAAATTCTCTTCACAAGACAAAACAGTCATATTTTCAGGGGACCTAATCAACAGGGGGGAAAGCCTGTTTTCAAGGTGACCTTAACTGTAAAGGGCTGGGGCAAACCCTGCCATGATGTAATTGGGCAAGGCTAGGGAAAAAAGAGAGGTTGGGGATGGTGCTGTGGAGCACTGCACTAAGTCACCCACATAACACATGCGGTGTCATAGGCAGGGGTGATAGTGAAAAAAAATCCTGAGCCTGAACTTTTTTCCTGGTCGGGGAGGGGGGGCCGGGGGACGACGGGACATACTGCATATGAGACGTAATGTAGGCCTTATTATTATTCAAACACATTATTCAAACATTTAAGATAATGTTTTCATTTTTGCATTATTTCTATAGTGTTATTCACGAAAACACAGATCATTTCCCTGTTGGTAGGCTACAGCACTTGGCTGAAAGAAACTGACCACCACGTTCAATTCTAGCTGCAAAAACGAATACCAACGTATGCAGTTAGAAATGCATTCTAGGCTTGTGATGTTGCACTAAAGTTATTGAGGTGGGTATTGAACCAATGCAACATTTCAACACCAGAATGCATTTCTGAAAACATGGTGCATATTTTACCACATTGAATTAACTGAAAGCTACATATGTAGCAGCAGCCATACCAAGACAGGTCAGTAGGAGGCCAATACTACTCCAAAGTACAGTAACTACACTCTGTCCAAAATAGAGGAGGTGATTACCAATTAATTGAGCAATACTTTTAAATGACATGACATTTGCTGCAAGCTGATAAGTTTCATTTTCATTGGGACATTGCTCATATAACTTGTATAGGCTACTGGACATACGTTTAGATAGCCTACTCGTGGCCCCATGGTCTACCTATAACCACAGATTGTTTAAGGGCTGTGCTATAACCCCTGCCTTTCCGTTGTAGGGAAACGCCCTTTAATTACCGGTACATGATATTTAGGGCACAAGCGCATGATTGGCTACATGCAGGCCCACGTTCACATCGCATATTTCGACTCCACGGATGACAGAACCAGTGGTTATTACGGACAGGACAGTATATATAGCCTGTGTGACTACTGCGCGACTTTCGCATTGGGTTGTAGTCAATTAAAATACATGAAAATCACTCACTCGCGTGTACACACGCCCATTACAATGTACGAGTTGAAAAGATAACAGAAAGCAACAAAAACAAAGTCAGGACCGAATTAAGCTACATGAAAATAGCACAGGACGTGAAGATAAGATGAACATTCACTGCATGTCTAGGTGACACCGTGGTGGCCACATGAACGCAAGCCAAGTATTTGAAGTTCACGAGAGTCTGATATTGATAATTGCACCCTGCCCGAGAGTAGGGATTAAGTAGCCCAGAGCGTGCAGACAATACAACCTGTGCATCGTGCGTGGAATAACTGGATTCGATTACGCAGAAGGGCTACGACAGGGAGCGCGCGAGAGAGAAAGCCTGTGTGAACCTGTGCGAGGCTGTTTGGGGGTTTTCACAGAGCGCGTTGGTTTAGTCAGCATAACTATTATAAACATCTCCCTGAAATCAGTTTGACACGTGGTTTGTCAGGAACGACACAAAACACCATCCCTCAATCAACAGTAGACCAAAATCCACAAACTCAGCTCACACTAGCCTACAAGGCTAACTAGGCTTGCCAAACATTAGCGATCCAAGCATTCCATTGTCATTTGGACATGTCGCAATGGTAGCCGCTATTCCAATGCAGACAACATTTACGCACTACACCTAGAAAAAAAAAGTATCATGACGGGCATAGCATAGCCTACCGTTTTGAGCATACAGACTTTTTTTGAAAGAACGTCCATCTCCATCAAAGTTTGTCAACATTGCGCAGTCATTTAGCGCACATAAATGAGGAAAATAGACGAACCTATTTCAAACATATACTCTCACTGAGCCCGTTTATGCGCATCAATAAGCCGTTTATGGTCAGGTTTTTGGAGTAACCTGCGCAAGGCAAAAATCATTCGGCCCAAAGCCAACATGCCACAGTGGGCAAATTAATAACTAAATGGCCTTAACCTTCAAACGTTTTCTTGATCACAGAATTTCACTAGTATTCCACTGACATCCCACAAACCGGTTCAACACACCCATCACAACTAGCAAGCCATCTGGATTTGTGCTAGCAATAGTTGCTAATTTTTTTATCTGGAATCCAAATGGTCTAGACTTGGCCTATAGGCCTAGTACTTTCTTCCGTTTCTTCAGTATAACGAGATGCCATTTTTGGATTTGCCTCCGTCGACAGTGAAAATATCTGAGAAGGGTAACCAGTAGGGGCCTAGAACTCTCTTTACTGTGCATACTGACAGCCAATCTACTTCTCCTTTCACTAGAACTAGAAGACTGCCGCCAGTGATGTGGTGAGTGACTCAAGAGCAAGACGTAACGAATTGATACATTTTTCAGTAAGATGTCGGGATGATACAATTATGGGCTGCTGCTCATTTGGGTTCCTTTCGCGTCTCTTACAACAGGCTGTTGCGCGCTCATTTATTTTCACCATACATTAATGAAGGCCTACGCGATAGTTTATTATTTTATTAATTTTGGGGAAATTATTATTTTATTTTTTTCTACAGCCACGCTACGCCGGATTTCCGGCGCGGCGCCGGACTGCTATCACCCCTGCATAGGCGTCATATCCCAGGGTCATATCCCAAACCCCAGCCCATCTCTCTCTTCCACATCCTGTTTGACCCTTCATTACCCTGTCACAATAAAGACTAAAATAAGAACAAAAAAGAAAGAGAGAAAGAGAGAGAGAAAGAGTAAGGGTGGTGAGAAGAGAGAGAAAGGTCATGGGTGTGTAGTTACCATAGAGACGTTCTGCTCCTGCAGCGCGGTGGCGTTGATGACTCTGCGGAGCAGGCGCCGGTTCCGGATGGCGTGCTGCTCACGCTTGTAGCGCTCAAACTGCAGCTGCGTATGCAGCAAGTGCACCTGGCTGCGCAGGTGCTGCAGCTCATCAACCTCTACACCTAGAGGAGAGGGAAAGAGGGAGAGGGACAGTGGGGTAGAGAGAGAGAGAGAGAGAGCAGTAGATAGAGCAAAACATGAAGAGTGGAACGGAGGGACGGGAGACAGCGTGGGAGGGAGGGAGAAGGAAAAAGAAAGAAGGAGGGCATAGAGGAGTTAGCCAACAAGATAGGAAGTGTGGACAGAGAGACTACAAAGAGGGTTCATAGAGTCTGTGTTATTGCCCTTGGGACAGGTTTGTCTACTGTATTTAATCCTTCTTGGGAGTTTTATAAACACACACACACACACACACACACACACACACACACACACACACAGTGAATGAGCTGGCCAAGAAAACACACTGTGCGCATCGACGGAGGCTAAAAGATACAAAAGGTGAGATCAACCACACACACACACACACACACACACACACACACACACACACACACACACACACACACACACACACACACACACACACACACACACACACACACACACACACACACAGTGAATGAGCTGGCCAAGAAAACACACTGTGCGCGTAGACGGAGGCTAAAAGATACAAAAGGTGAGATCAACTACTGCTTGAGCTGTGTTACAGATTAAAGCAAAACTCTTGGCAACTTCCAGAGGACCCTGCTGTCAGGGCCCATGAAATAAGAAAGAAAAACAGCATCAAGCACAGCGCTGACAGGAAGACAGTTTGCCCTGTACATCTAAGATGCTGAGAGTACTTATCAGCCCTGTCAGGGAAGCACTCCAAAGCCCCAAACGACAAAAAAGAACATTAAATCCTCAGGGCAGCTATTTTCCCCCCATATCTAACCATCAGATTACGACTTCACTTTGTTGCCTGTAAGCAATGTTTGAGAGGCATCCCCTCCAGACATTTCATCACATTACACTTAGCTGACGCTTCAATCCTCTACAGCTATTTACAATTCTTTAGCTACAGGGTGTTTGTTACAGTCCCTGGAGCAATGCAAGGTTAGGCGTCTTGCTCAAGGGCACTTCAGCCATGGACGACATTGGATTCGAACTTGCAACCTTTATAGACAGGTCATCAGCTGGGAAAATTAGGCCTTTCGTCCTACCGCACTTTTCTCTGTGGATTACTGACCAGAAGCCCTATTGGAAGAAATTGAAACATGGGGCCACGTCAATTTTTGCTCAGAATTCAATATGGCCGCCATTTTCCAAAATGACTTGTTTTCAAGCGTTATTACATTGTACTATAAGGTGATATTCATGAACGATGAACTACTTTCAGCACTATTCTGTCCTATTTCCTTACATAGACGTTTACAAAGGTTGACTAAACTAAAAGAAATGAAAATAAAGTTGGCCACCTTGCAATATCCAAAGGAAAGTGCTGAAAATAATGATTGAAATGCACATACAGAGCCTATGGCTGCTAAAAATTAGTCCTATTGTCCTGTCAGGTTTTTCGCAGTGGATTACAGACCAGAAGGTCTATTGAAAAAGATGAAAACTTGAGGCCATCTAGGTGCTCCAAAATTCAAAATGTTCTCTGTTTTTCAAAATGGCAGACTTTCACACATTTTCTCAATACTGTAAGGCCATAATTATCAATAAAGATGACCTATTTTTCAGTTAAATTGTCTCCTTACAGATATGAGTATAAAGGTTGTCTAGAAAGAGGCATGAATGAATGAATACAGGGGGTGGACAAAATAACTGAGACACCTTGCTGTCTCGGTCAAAGATGCAAAGATACTGTGGCTCCAAGACTTGCTGTCTCGGTCAAAGATGCAACAGTTACAACGAATTTCTCCTTTTTGAACTCTGACATGTCACCCATAATGTTGTGTGCTTTGCATAATTTTGAGCAAAACTGTGCTCATTGAACCTTCACACTTCAGTTTACTGGTGCAATGTGCCATTAATGAAGATTGGCCAACAGGCTGGTCCATTTGAGCCATTAAACTTCCAACACTAAAATGATAGGTGTCTCAGGTATTTTGTCCACCCCCTGTATCTTGCCACTTTGAAATATCCAAAGGATGTTGTCAAATGATTGAATTTCACAAACACATTGTCCTGCCAAACTGTGTGTGTGTGTGTGTGTGTGTGTATGTGTGTGTGTGTGTGTGCGCGCTTGTGCGTTTGTATGTGTGTGTACGTGTGCCTGAGTGCCTTTTTCTGAAGTGTGTGTGGCCAGTGTGGTTCTTTACATACACTAACAGACACAGTAGACCGTGTGTGTGTGTGTGTTGGGGGGGACCGAATGATGTGGAGGAGCGGGGGATGAATGAGGGGGTGAGCGGGGGTAGGGGGGCAGATTGGGGTGGGGGGGGGGGGGGGGGAGTCGGGGTTGAATTAGGAGGTGGGGGGGCAGAATAGTGTGTGGGGGTTGGGGGGGGGCAGAATAATGTATGTGTGTGTGTGTGTGTGTGGGGGGGGGGGGGGGTAAGTTCAGTCGGCGGGGGGGGGGGGGGGGTGGTTTGACCTGCCAAACTTTTCACATTGGGTGGGCGGTGGGCAAGTATTTTGTGGGGGGGGTGGAGGAAGAGTCGGGGTTGAATTAGGAGGTGGGGGGGCAGAATAGTGTGTGGGGGGTTGGGGGGGCAGAATAATGTGTGTGTGTGGGGGGGGGGGGTAAGTTCAGTCGGCGGGGGGGGTGGTTTGACCTGCCAAACTTTTCACATTGGGTGGGCGGTGGGCAAGTATTTTGTGGGGCTGGTGGGGGAAGAATGAGTCAGGGGTTGAGCGTGGGGGGCGCAGAATAGTGGGGGGTGAGTGAGGGGTGGAGGGGCAGAGTAGCATGGGAAGGATGAGTGAGAGGGTTGGGGGGCAGAATAGTGTGTGGGGGAAGATGAGTGAGGGGGTGGAGGAGGCAGAATAGTGTGTGGGGGAAAGACACTGTAGAGCAGGGGAAATATGAGCGGGGGATACGCGCGCGCACACACGCATGCACACTCAACCTTGCTTTATGCAAAAAAAAATGTAGGCCTGAAAAACTTTTGGTCAGAAATCTAATGTGAAAAGTTTGGCAGATCAATAGCCTTTTTTCAGCAGTCAACTGTGTATGTGTAATTCAATCATTTTCTGACAACAATCCTTAGGATATTGTCTATAGGAAATTTACATCTTTCTGTTGCCAACCTTTGTACTCACGTCTGTAGATAGGAGATTTCACTGAAAATAGGTTATCTTTATTGATAATTATGGTCTTACAGTATTGAGAAAAATGTATGAAAGTCTGCCATTCTGAAAAACAGAGAATTGAATTTTGAATTTTGGAGCACATTTGAGATGGCAACCAGCTGGTGAATCTTTTTCAATAGGCCTTCTGGTCTGTAATCCACTGTGAAAAACCTGACAGGACAATAGGCCTAATTTCCGCAGCCATAGACTCTGTATGTGCATTTCAATCATTATTTTCAGCACTTTCCTTTGGATATTGCAAGGTGGCCAACTTTATTTTCAATTCTTTTAGTTTAGTCAACCTTTGTAAACATGTCTGTAAGTAAATAGGACAGAATAGTGCTGAAAGTAGTTAATCGTTCATGAATATCACCTTATAGTACAATGTAATAATGCATGAAAACAAGTCACTTTGGAAAATGGCGGCCATATTGAATTCTGAGCAAAAATTGACGTGGCCCCATGTTTTAATTTCTTCCAATAGGGCTTCTGGTCAGTAATCCACAGAGAAAAGTGCGGTAGGACGAAAGGCCTAATTTTCCCAGCTGATGACCTGTCTATTAGATTCCAAGACAGACTTGCTAACCATAAGCCCATTGTCGCCCATAAGACTTCTTTCTTTCCAATGTTGCCGTTTTCAGGCCATCCAGGACCCTGTTTCTCAAAAGCAACGTTGCTAACCAGTTAGTAATTTAGTAGGTTTAATAGTTAGCAAAGACGTTGTTGAGAAACACACCCAAGAACAGTGCTGGTGCCTGTTCGAAATCGAAGTGCTCATAAGTGGACAAGCCACGAATGAACACCAGGCAACACTGTTCCCCGTCGACCTGAGAACTCCCCCACTACCACCACCCCTTCTCCGGCTGTAACTGCTCCTACAATCTCCGTTGGCCTGAGAACTGCCCCTCCACCCCCACCCCCCTCCTGTTCTCCGCTCCTGGCTGTTCCTATTATCTCTGTTGGCCTGAGAACTCGCCCTCCACCACCACCACCACCACCACCTCCCCTTCTCCGCTCCTGGCTGTTCCTATTATCTCCGTTGGCCTAAGAACTGCCCCTCCTCCACCACCACCTCCCTGTTCTCCGCTGCTGGCTGCTCCTATTAATCAGGCTGCAGAGCACCTCGCCACCCTGCCGAGACTCATTAGACCCAGTAGATCAATCAGCCTCTGATGGGGACACAGCGCTACAATTCACTTACCATCACTTTCACTGTTGCACTGCATAGAGGCACCCTGTGTCGTGCCGTATTGAACAAGAGCACAGCACCAGCACTGAATATCTATATTATTTATGATTTATACATCACATACAGTAATGCACCAGCTCAGAAGATCATGACATCAGCCACATACTATGTATAACCTCAATTATCCAAGATGGATATTAAAAAGGGAACGCGGTACATAAAACGCATATTGCAGCAAAAAATAACCCCCCGAAAAAGAACACTAGGGAGAAGGGCTGGGCAATTTTTTGATTGCAATATTCGTGAAAATATCTACTATTACTATTACGATAAGCTGAGGCCTTAAAAAAATTAAAGGCTAACTTCTGCCAATTTCAACATGCAGTTGTAATGCTCACACTACCCTGGACTTGTCAGTACCTGAGATTTTTTTTTTCTTCCCCTCAGCCTTTTCCGAGATCCTGGTCATTGTAATGGGGGCAGGTGTATGTCAAAAAAAATCTTGATTTATTCCCAACATCCAAAAGGTTAGGCAACATCAGCAGACAACTAACAAACACAGATACCTTTTGGGATAACATTTGGAGTAGGCCTATGTTAAGAAAATGTTGAATGTAAACAAAATCTGCCCCGATTACAATAGCTCAGATCTCGGAGGGCTGACACAAACAATGCAGCATCACCGGATACTGACAAGTCAGGGGTAGCGTGAGCAACACAACAGCATATTGAAATTGGCAGAAGTTATATTTTAAGAATGATGCACGAATTGCCAATCATAACTTAAAAGTGTTGCACGTCACCTAGGGCTGCACAATTAAACGAAAATAATCGAAAATCGTGATAAAATCGTGATATCGAAATCAAGATTTCAATCGGGATTTAATCATGGCAATAGTGACCTACCTTCGAGAGCGTCCTTGAAGCCAGAACATACTGACAGGAGGTTGTTTCTGGCCAGAAATCTTTTCACCTAAATTTCACGCCATTGCCTTTTACATAATTATTACAATTCATTTTACTTTGCTCATCCCACATATACTTCATTCTTGGTTATATTTCATTTTGTTACCATTGTTTTTTAAAAATCAGCAAAAATCAATAATCGTGATTAATAATCATGATTATGATTTTGACCCAAATAATCATGATTATGATTTTTTCCATAATCGTGCAGCCCTAACGTTACCAATCATTTGGAAGACAGCCTGTTTGTATTGATCTACTGGAAAGGTCTTGACTTAATTCAAGTTTTGAGTGCAAAGCTCTTTGGATATAAAATGTTAAATATATGCTGACAGCATCTGGTCACCTGCAGACAGGCCTTCACCTGAACAAATATTGGTATGTGGGGACATTTTATAGGAGCACTGCTGCCAGCGAGGACAGTGTCTGAATGCTTGCTGTGCCTTGGATCAGATTAACATACATATAGCAGCGACACTCATTGTAAAACAATTTACTGTCAGGGGAGGGATCATCAGTAGTTGACATTAGGAAGGTTGAATGGCAGATGTGCTGAAATTCAAGCCTACAGTATAATGTACAGTACATAGTTTTGGGTGAATAAACATGTTCTGTTAAAAGAGTGTTTAAAACTGATGTACTAAATGGCTTTATTTCACATTATTTATTGGACGCAAGTATCCATGGTGAGTAGGGCTGCACAATTATGGAAAAAATCATAATCATGATTATTTTGGTCAAAATCATAAACACGATTATTAATCACGATTATTGTTTTTTGCAGATTTCTTTGAAAATTATAACAACATGAACTATAACCAAGAATGAATTACATACGGGATGAGCAAAAGAAAATGAATTGTAATAATTATGTAAGAACGGTTACATAGACACCTCAGTACAGAAGGGTGGAGTCCCAGGCGTTCCAGGATGCCTAGAGCACACCGGTGTGGTCTCGCAGCTCATCCGGGAGGCAAAGGCAAGCAGAGGAGATTTGGCAACACTCTGGCTGGATTTAACAAACGCCTATGGATCCATCCCCCACAAACTCGTGGAAACAGCGCTGACAAGACATCATGTGCCACTAGCCATCACCAACCTCATCCTGGACTACTATAACAACTTTCAGTTGAGGGTAACATCGGGATCGTCAACATCTGCCTGGCAACGCCTGGAGAAGGGTATTATTACAGGCTGCACCATCTCGGTGCCACTCTTCTCCTTGGCGATGAACATGATTGTGAAGTCGGCTGAGGTGGAATGCAGAGGCCCTCTGTCAAAATCCGGAACGCGGCAACCCCCAATAAGAGCATTTATGGACGACCTCACAGTCACCACAACATCTGTGCCTGGTTGTAGATGGCTACTGCAGGGACTTGAGCGGCTCATCTCTTGGGCAAGGATGAGCTTCAAGCCTGCCAAGTCCAGGTCGCTGGTCTTGAAGAAAGGCAAGGTGGCCGACCGGTTTCGCTTTGCAATAGGAGAAACCTCAATTCCATCAGTGACGGACAAACCCGTGAAGAGCCTGGGCAAGGTCTTTAACAGCTCCTTGAGGGACTCCGATGCACTCAAGCAAACCAAGGCTGACCTGACTGTGTGGCTCACAGCCATAGACAAGTCGGGGTTGCCAGGAAAATACAAGACCTGGATTTACCAACACGGAGTCCTGCCAAGACTCCTTTGGCCCTTGCTTGTCTATGAGGTGCCCATGTCAATGGTGGAGACGCTGGAAAGAACCATCAGCCAGTTTCTGCGCAGGTGGCTGGGGCTCCCTAGATCCCTCAGCAGCATTGCGTTATATGGCCATTCCACCATGCTGCAGCTTCCCATCAGCGGCTTGTCGGAGGAGTTTATGGTCACACGCTCCAGGGAGCTGATGATGTACAGGGACTCCTCTGACAAGAAAGTTGCCACCGCAGGAATCCAAGTAAAAACTGGGGAGGAAGTGGAAGGCCCAGGAAGCCATTGACAGAGCAGAGGCACGGCTGCAGCACAACATCCTAGTGGGCAACACAGCAGTGGGTCGGGCCGGGCTTGGTAGCTTCCCCAAACCTCGCTATGACAAAGCTGGAAGAAAGGAGAAACGGCGAATGGTGCAGGATGAGATCCGAGCAGAAGTGGAGGAAGATCGGCGGATCAAGATGGTGGCCATGTACCAACAAGGTGCCTGGACGAGGTGGGAGCATGCCGAACAGCGTAAAATCACCTGGCCAGAGCTCTGGAGACTTGAACCCCAGCACCTCAAGTTCCTCATCCAATCCGTTTATGACGTTCTTCCAAGCCCAACCAATCTACAGCGCTGGGGCATAGCAGACACTGCGGCATGCCAGCTGTGCGCGAGGAGAGCCACACTGGAGCACATCCTCAGCTGCTGCCCGAAGGCCTTGGGGGAAGGGCGGTATCGCTGGCGTCATGACCAGGTCCTCAGGGCTCTGGCAGATACGCTCAGCACTGCAATAACCAACTGCAGATACCAGCCTCCCTCCAAGAAGTCCATCACCTTTGTCAGAGCTGGCGAGCAGGCACAACATCAGCCAGGTTCCTCTGGAGGACTTCTCACCACAGCACGGGACTGGGAACTCAAAGTCGACCTGGGGAGACAGCTTAAGTTCCCAGAGCACATCTTTCCCACTTCACTCCGCCCTGACGTGGTATTAACATCGGAGTCAACAAAGCAAGTGGTCCTGGTGGAACTTACCGTCCCCTGGGAAGACAGAGTGGAGGAGGCCAACGAACGCAAGAGGGCGAAATACGCAGAGTTGGTAACGGAGTGTCGGAGCAGGGGCTGGAAAGCCCGCTGTGAACCAGTCGAGGTGGGGTGCCGGGGTTTTGCTGGCCAGTCACTACCCCGCACCTTGAAGCTCCTTGGAGTGAAGGGTCAGCTGTGCAGAAAAGCCATCAGGAGTAGCACAGAGGCAGCGGAGAAAGCCTCTAGATGGCTATGGATCAGGAGGGGGGATCCTTGGAGTAGCGGGCCACTTGGACACAAGTCGGGGGCTGATCACCCCCGGCTGGGTCGCCTGGTGAGGGTGTTTGATGATTAAAGACCCGAAACACCCAATGATCGCAGGTTCATCACTGACGATGTGTCCAAGTAGCACCTAGTGGTGTATTCAAGAACCAACAAAGGCAATAGCATGAAACTTAAGTGGACAGATTAAGGACTGGCCAGAAACACCAGCCTGTCAGTATGTTCTGGTTTCAAGGACGCTCTGAAAAATGTAGGTCACTATTGCCACGATTAAATCACGATTAAAATCATGAGTTCGATTTCATTATTTAATCACGATTTTGATTATTTTTCGATAAATTGTGCAGCCCTAATGGTGAGGCATACAAATTTCCTGACTGTGGGACCGGAGTTGTATTATGTAGAAGTAGAAGTACTCTTACCGATACAGAATACCATTACTTTTTACGTCTACTTTATACATCTCTGCGTGGGAGATTAAGGGGTTCAAGTCAGGGTGCAGTGGGAGCACAGTAAGAGGACAGGTGAGGAGATGGTGAAGTGTGAAGCAAGGACAGCAAAGGGAAATTGAGGTGTGAGCGAGACATATGGGCCGTGTGGGGTACAGCAAGGGGACAATGAGGTGGCAGTGAGATGTATTGGGAGCCTGTAAAGGGGCAGAGAGGGGCGTGTGGTCAGGAGAGTGAGGGAGCGGTGCTGTGTCAATGGGACACTGAGGGTGTGTGAAGGGAATTCAAAATGAGAGACAGAGAATGCAAACACACACACACACATCAAACAAGAGCAGCCGCTAGAGTAAAGAGATTACAGTACGGTAATGAAAAGAAATAAAAGGTCCATTGCACGTTGATGAAGGACAACGCGTCCGAAACAGTGAGAAGGCATTTTTATCAGTGTGCAGGCTTTTATTATGTCTTGCTGTGAAGGGAACAGGGAGCAGAGAGTGATGGGGTGTGTGACTGAAGTGTCACTGAGGAGTCTATGAGAGGTGTGATGATGGGGACTGTGAAAGATGGGTTAAGACAAGAAAGGGACAGGAGGGGGGGAGGGGGGGGTTGGGTACAGAGACAGCGGTGGAGGCTCCGACTACTGTACCTTTGCCTTTGATGCCAGCCTGCTGCTGATGCTGCTGCTGCTGATGCCTCCCTGCTGCATGGCTTTCAGTTGGTCTACTCGGCAATGACAACCTAAAACAAGAGGGGAGAGGGTGAGAAAGAGAAAAAGAGAGGGAAAGAAAGAGAGAGAGGGAGAGACAAAGCGTGACAAAAAGAGAGACAAAAGGGGAGAGAGAGAGAGAGAGAGAGAGAGAGAGAGAGAGAGAGAGAGAGACAGATAGACAGAGAGAGAGAGAGAGAGAGAGAGAGAGAGAGAGAGAGAGAGAGAGAGATTAATTGAGGCGGAGAGGCAGAAACAAAGTCAGAGCAAGCAAGGGAAATTAGAGCAAATGTGGATAAGAGAGAGAGAGGGTGAAAAATGTGACCGACATAATGAGAATATGAGAGAGAGAGAGAGAGAGAGAGAGAGAGAGAGAGAGAGAGAGAGAGAGAGAGAGAGAGAGAGAGAGATGTGTAAAGGGGAGGGAGTAGTGATACAGTGAGAGGCAGAGAGAGGCACGGCAAGAGAAAGAGGAAAAAGTAGTCTCATTTAAAAAGTGAAGATAACGACAAGACTGAGCTGCTCATTCCGCGTCATTAACCTTCGCACACCTCCCGATTCTATTAGCCCGCCGTCACACGCGGCTAAAACGACGACTTCCTCATCCAACACCATTAAACATTTACACCGCTCCTCGTCGCGTCCCACTCCATCAGACGTAAAGAGGTGCGCGTGATACACAGAATCATAAAGAGCTGCCCTACACACGGATCCGCAAGAGCTTGCCCTACACGCAAATCATCCCGACCTCCGATAACACCCCTCGGCATCAGTCAAGCTTTAATAGGGCCTGCGACCTCATATCACCGCTGCCATCAGTGTTGGCGGATTAAAGGCCTAATAACTTCACCACTGGTATCTGCAACGGCTGTCGCCGTAGTGGGATTCAGGTCTGTATTGTAACTCTCAAGTGGTGCCTTGATAAGCATTTAGGTCAAATCCCACTCACAGACCTATACAGACTGGTATGTACGTAGCATTCCCCCTATGTAACTGCTGGCACTCTCTACATCAACCAGAAGTGATGAAGCTCCAAGGATGAGTAACAAAATGGCTTTCAAGGTCAAAGAACTGCAGGTGATTAGAACTAAGCTCTGTGGATAACCACACCTGGATGAAGGAGAATCTTCGCACACAAGGACAGACACAGACAGACAGACAGACAGACAGACAGAAACAAACACACAGACACAGGCAGACACAGGCAGACACACACACACACACACACACACACACACACACACACACACACACACACACACACACACACACACACAGACAGACAGACAGACACACACACTCACCTTCTGAGGAAGCTGTCGTGGCTGGAGCTGCCCTGTTGAATGAGCTGATCCAGCATCTCCAGTGGGGAGCAGCTAACAGAATGAGCCAGCTCCTCTTCCCCCGCCGCGCCACCCCCACCGCTACAGCTGCTGTTGGTGTCAACACCCCCGCCTCTCCTCTTGGCCTCCCCCGTGCGGCGCTCCACAAACAGCCCGGCCGCTTTGGGCAGCACCAGGTCGAACAGCGGCTCGTAGCCCAGCGAGTGGATCGAGTCATCGGCTGACGCGGAGGCGCAGCGAGGCCAGGTGGACCATGGCGGGCGCTGGGGGTCGCACTCGGAGGAGGTGACCGAGTCGGGCCGCTCGGGGGTGGACAGGCGGTTTGGGGAGTCGCTGGCGGCGGCGGGGGGGACCTGAGTGTGCGACAGGCGCTTGCGGGAGAACATGGTGTCTCTTCTGTGCATAGTGCGAGGGCCCATGGTGTCCCCCTCTGTAAGACTGAGCAGCTCTTCTATATTAGGGCGTGAAGGCAGATCACACAGAGGGAAAAATCACCGTTATCACATAGACCTTTGAGGAAGAGACAGCGTGTGTGCGTGTGTGTGCGTGTGTGTGCGCGCGTTTGTGTGTGTGTGTGTGTGTGTGTGTGTGTGTGTGTGTGTGTGTGTGTGTGTGTGTGTGTGTGTGATCGGACAGGTAACCCTTGGTCATTTGTAATATGTGGCACCAATGATAAACCGATGAATCCAATAAATCCAGCTCATCCATCACTGTTTATCTGTAGCGCAAATAGAGAGACAGTGTGTGTGCCCTATGCTTTTTGAAGTTTATGTGCACAAAAGTCTGAAATGCATGTACGTATACTGTAACTGTATACTGTATTTGTCTGCAGCGATGAAACCTGGATTCATTAGTTTACAGTCTAGAGCCACATATTCCAAATGACCTGTTTTTACTTGTCCAATGTAGTGCTTGTGTTTTAGATGCTCCCTCACCTTCCTCCTTGGGAACCCCATCTTCTTCCTCCTTCTCCCTGACAAAGGCACATACCTCAGGCATAGTGAGGGCCGACTTCTGCTCACTCTCACCACCTACAAGACACTCCCAAAATATAAGCGTTCAGTCAGTGTGCAGAATTTAAAAGACGTTGAAGTCTGTTCACTAACTCACCTGAGATTTTAAAGGTCCAGTATATTATTTTAGCTGTGTAGCTCTTTGAGTGCCATGGACTTGAAAACGCGCCTTTTCAGAATGTATGGCACAGTGCCTAAGACTTGATATAAAGTCAATTGCGGTTTTTATGGGGGATGGGGCCTAACGCGTTGATCTGGTATGTTTGCTGTTCACATGGACAAAGAACTCAATTTTTTATGGCTGTTGAAAAAACGTTGAAAAAAGCCTGGCACTGGAAATTCTGAATTTGAAAATGGCAGGCACTCAATGACTTAATTTAATTCACGTATTTCTTAAGTAATAAGCTAATATTTATTTTTGGACCAAAGTACACCAAGTTTTGCAGCCAAAGATGTCTAAAACTGGTAGTGCTGTGCATTAGCACTGCTCTTAGTATTCGATTCGCTTACAATTCTGGAGGTGACGATTCAATTCCAATTGAATCAGTCCGATTCTACAAAGCATTGAAATGCATTACATTTCTACAGAAAGCAAGGCAAATTTTTCATCAGTCATCAGTCATGAAGCAATACAAGCAGTCAGATACTGAACAACATGTTAACTGTTGTGTGCATCAGTGCTGCAGTTCTAAATGCTTTGAAGAGCTCTAATTTAATTTAAAGTTAATTTGCTCCGCAAATGGCAACAGAAGTAACTGATAACTGAGAAAATATGCTGCATCGCTAATTCCATTTGCCGAATCGATTTTTTAAATTGTCCTGCCCCCCATTGCGATACAGTACATTGCCGAATCGATTATTGTTGCCACCACTAATAACTGGTCATTCAAAGTGGCAGGCATGGAGAAGATCCACCTATTAATGTATCAAGAATGTGCATTTCCACCATTATGTATATTTTGAAACTGAAATGGATTCCATTTGTGAATTTGAAAATAAACAACTAAAAAATAAACCCTCTACCTTTAAAATATGCTCACTGTCTCACCTGTCAGTGCATTACACAAGCTCACCCACGCTGTTAATTTACTCTAATATAGATTATTTATTCATTATTTTATTTATTAGAAGTGAGAAAGCATCCTTGCAGCTACCAGAGGAGACAGAGAAAATGAAGCACAATCTGTCATCTAAGTAAGTGTACAGTAGCATGCACTCGCCTTTGCAGGCAACACTCACTCACCTAGGCAGGTCACGTTCTCTAAGGCACTAGGCTCTGGCTTATGCTGATTCAAGTCAGATGACGGACATCCATCAATCACCGGACTATCCTGTAATATTCCAACAGATTTGGTGAAATGCATTATACACAAATACAGGTAATACTCTCATAATAACAGTATAATGGACCACATGTTCTGTATCACTAATACTATTTAATACAACACAAGGACGGTTCTTTTTAGTAGCGAGCATTTACATGTTATTGCATATTTTTATTCATAATTTTCTGGAGCTGGGACATACAACAGCAACTGAACAATTTTGCACTTTCATGTAAAGAAAGAATACATCTTCCCACTCTGATGGATAGTGTGCGTCTTTACTTTATAATTGCTAACACTTTCTAATACTTTCAGTCATATTACATCAGTCACATCAACTTCACACAACGTTGAAAGACACTGCTGAATATATTTTGGCATCCTTATGACAGAGGCATTTCTCTGTTGTTCAAGATTCTGTTTCCAATCTCTAGGGCAACTGAAAATGAAAAGTACTTTGTGTTGGTTTGGCTTAAGGGGTTGGATTGGAAGCAGGGCAGATGCGCGAGACCGTGAGTGTGTTACCTTTGGATGCTGCGCTGCGTTAGCAGGCTGGCTCCTGAGCTCGGCCTCCTGGGGCTGAGGGGGCAGTAGAGGGGATGACCCCAACATGGGGGGCAGGGGGGTCAGCTTCCCATCCACTGAAATCAACACACGCAAACACAGACACTGCAGCCACTGAATACATATCATACAGACACACAGGACACAGGCAACCATGTCTGGCAGAAGATCCTCATGTATGAATTATATATGAGTGTAGTATAATGGCTGTGTGTGTAATACAGTGTGAGAAAGAGTGTGTGTGTGTGTGTGTGTGTGTGTGTGTGTGTGTGTGTGTGTGTGTGTGTGTGTGTGTGTGTGTGTGTGTGTGTGTGTGTGTGTGTGTGTGTGTGTGTGTGTGTGTGTGTGTGTGTGTGTGTGTGTGTGTGTGTGTGTGTGTGTGTGTGTGTGTGGCCTGGTTTTCTGACCTGGTGTGCTCTGCACTTTCCCTGAGAGGTGGGTGGCAGTCTGCTGCGCGTGACTGACGGGGGAGGATGATCTGGGGGGCGTGGTCATCCCACAGCGCAAGGCGGGGCTCCAGAATGAGTCCTGAGTTCCCATGGCAATGGCAGTGTTCTAAGAAAGTCAAAGTCAAGGTCAGCTTTATTGTCAATTTATTGACATGCACTAGGGACACAAAGAAATTGAAATTACACTACTCAGTGTCTCATGCGGAGACAGGACAGACATTAAATTGCAAAGCAAGGTGAAGCAATGCAAGGTATTTTTGTTCTAACGCATTTTGAGTGCAACAAGTAACATTATTGCAATAAGACAAATCCATGTTACTACAATGTCTATAGTACAAAAACCCATTCAGGTGTAACTGTACCGATCTGTAAAAACAGAAAACACCATTGCATTTCCAATCTAACATCATCGACATGATCATGAACATAATGTCATATGATTCTCATTCCTTTAGAGGGGCACAAGATGGGATGACATCGTTTGCGCTGTGCCCGGGGCATGCCTGTCTACACAGTAATGAAAAAATGTGCCAGCAGTTGATACAAATCTGAATACGGTATGTAAAGCAATGTTTCAAATTAAAAGTGTTTCCCACGACACTAGTTCGGACCGCGCTGTCAAAAGTGGAAGTGGAAGTGGTCGCGAGAGCCATTGTTCACTTACTACTGACTCGCATAAGCATCAGCTGACTCGGAACTGTGATTAATTAGACTTTTAATCCTACCTGGAGCCCCTTTAAGTGAGGCATTGATTAATGTAGGGAGAGAGAGAGACGGAGAGAGAGAGAGAGAGAGAGAGAGAGAGAAAGAATGAGAATGAGTGAGAATGAGTGCAATATGGAGTGTATTCTTGATGTTGACATGGTGTCTACATGTGTGGCAATGTCCACATTAAGTCAGATAAATACAAATACATTTAAATACACTCATTTTTATATCGATTTCAAAACATTTTGCTATTACATTTTGCCACTACAGTGGTAATTGTTAAAAACCATTCTTTTCAAAGTTGGAATTCACCATTATTTCTGTGTTACGGGAGGCACAAACGTATTATTATGCACTTCCATATGTATCCGTCTTAAGGGCAGATTATAGTTCAGCAACGGCGCCTGTTGCTTACGGTCGCTAACCACTGTTGATGTTATAGATCTGCGCACGAGGTGTCATGTCGTTAGCTACATTTGGCTACATAGCTACAAGGCTACAGTACAGTAGTCAGACTGCAGGCATTGTGCTGCGAGTGCTAAACTGATGTAGTGTTTGTTTGCTACTTACTAATTCAGTCATTGTAGCTTCATTTATTTACACAGACTAGAAAGAAAGTGTTCGTATTCCACAGAATATTGACAGTTTGGCTCTCGTAAACTCCCGGAGAACTGTGCTGCCACGAGAAGAAGGAAGTATCGAAACGACCAATCACAGCGCCTTTTCTCTGCGACCTTCGCAACCGTCTGTCGCGTAGTCAGGATTTTTTTGAGGCGCGCGACGACGGTTGCAGAGCCTCTCCGCGGGGGGTGTGGTCGCGCACAGACGGTTGCACAGGCTCTGCAACCGTCAGCGCCAATAAGTATAAATTGGCCTTTAGTGTGTATGGGGCCTTTAGCTTCACGTACCTGCTGAAGGGCAGAGAAGGGGGTGCTGGTGAGGGAGGGAGAGGCGCCCTGGCCCTGCCTGGAGGGGGTCACCCCAGGGGGTCCATGGGGCAGGCGGGGGCTCCCTGGGAGGAAACAAGACACAACAAGACAGATCAGTGGCCTGAGGCAAAAGACGTGTGTGGAGTAGATGGTAGTGTGTGTGTGTGTGTGTGTGTGTGTGTGTGTGTGTGTGTGTGTGTGTGTGTGTGTGTGTGTGTGTGTGTGTGTGTGTGTGTGTGTGTGTGTGTGTGTGTGTGTGTGTGTGTGTGTGTGTGTGTGTGTGTGTGTGTGTGTATAGAGTAGAGATGAGCAGCCTGAAGGGGCTCTCTGCGGTCTGGTAATCAATCAGGCTCCTTCTGATTCTTGGCCCTGTGTCAGGCTGATGGCACACTGGTGCTGTGAATTATGGCATCTGCTGCCTGCTTTAAACTTGAGCAGGGCTGCACAACAACATCCTTAACTCCACAATACACACAGCAGCTAACTATATTCCACAGCATTGCAGGAAGGAGAAGAATAGAAATTAAGTCAACACAATAGATCTATATTATGTGGAAAACCTCCAAAAAGCAAACCACTTTCTGACTGGACTGGCATAAGGTGTATACTATATTCACTGCACATAACTAAAAAGAACAGATACAAGGTCTTATGAACCCTAAGTCTCAACTCTAGTAGACTATACTAATAATTCAAGAAACGTCTGTCTTAAGGGCTCTGCATACTTCAAGTGCGCACTTTGGCGCGTTTGGCGCGAGAACCATTAATGACGTCATCACTTGCGCCAGACTATTCATACTTCAAATGCGCCCTTCGCTCGCATTGTCGGAAGTGCCCTCTGCTGTTCATGAGAGAAACGGCAGTATCTTTCGCAACTCGCAGCGTGAGTTCTACGGATGTATAAAATAGAAAGCCAAACACGGCTGCTGTAGGGCTACTGAACGTCTGACTTGTGACTTACCACATTGAAACATATATTTTTTGTTGTAGCCTACATTGCCAGATCATTCCAAGACCATGTGAGAGCATTGTTCTGGCGGCAGAATTTATAAATAGATCGCCGAACACAACGTGCTTCTGAACAAAGTAAACAATTGTTTCACTGAACAACATTTAAGAGAGAAGATAAAATAACTCTCTAGGACATTTTATTATCCTCAAAATGATGCAGGATCCATTCTGTAGTAGCCTACAGTAGTTGTAGCCTCTCTTCGCAACTCCTGCTTTGTCTGCCTACCTGCATGGTCGCTGGTGGCGCACGACAAGTTACAAAAAATGTGGGGTGCACGACGTCGCGCCACGGCAGCTCGCGCCATGGCGTGTGACGTCATTTTGGGTCACGTGACGGCGCGAGTGAGGTCGCGAGTGAGGTCGCGAGTGAAGTATGAAGGAGGCTAGCGCCAGTCACGCCAAGTATGAATCCCCCTTTAAACTCCTCCTGTATGTTTGTCTGTTCCACGCACAACTCCCACACCACTAGCTTTCCAATTGTAAGACGGTGTACAGTGGAAGGGTTCACATCGTTAAGGCATAAAATGTCAAAGACATTAGTAACAATATTTTTCATTGCCTTTTGTGGCTAAGCCGCTCTGGGCGTTGCCATGGAATTCTGACCACATAGCCACTCCTCTTCTCATAATACAAACGACATGTGGTGATTGAACAGCAAGCAACTTTTGGGCATAAGGGCATCGCCTCATGTCACCTACTACAATAAACAACAGGTTGTCAGTGCATTCTCTTGCCAGGTGAATCATGGATTCAAAGTATATATTAAACATTTCAGTCAAACAATTGCTATTCTTCTTGTTGCCGTATTCACACAACGGCGTTTCGTGAAACATTTTTTTTCCGTTGTACAAATTACTGTATTACACATTACTTACTTAAGTGTTTCAGCTATTCAATCATATTTCAGCTATTCAATCATAGCCTATATATATATATATATATATATATATATATATATATATTTCCCTCAACCTTTGTTTACATCATGTGTAATAACTCACAACTGCTACTCTTGTCAGATGGCAATCATACATCATTGAAAAGATGAGATTCCAAGCTTTCAGAAAAGGTATGGTGGCCTGTGCCACCTTTCCATGTAGGTCTACATGTTACCATCAGTCTACTATAACAGCGGTTCTCAACCTTTTTTGAACAAACGCCTCCTGAACCTCATCCTAAGCCTCCCAACGCCCCTTTGACCTCATCATAAGCCTGCCAACCCCCCCCATGTTAAAAAAAAGAAATTAACTAATGTCCCCCCAATGACAACTAAGCCCACCCCCTCTCAACTGTATCCTTCTCAACACCCCCCTAGGGCTCCCTAATGCCCCCTGGGGGACTGTACACCCCCCTTTGAGAAACACTAGCCTACAACATCAAACTGATATACAGAAGAAAACACAAGACGGCCAGATATAGGCGCAGCACTAGTAGACCACAATACAAAAACAAAATCTAGTCCTGCACAGATGTATCATTTTTCTACTGTCTTAGCAACAGGTGTTCAAACACCTAGTGTAAAAACAACACTCCGTGTATTTCTATAGAAACCGACAGACCAGTGACTTCGCATTGTGACAGCCGCAGCAAAACAAGCAACAGTGACAAAGTACTGATGTCAAGATGTGTTTGCTTCAGTGTCTCTACTGGCTTTTGTTGAGTAGAGACACCAAGACCAAGCCTGCTGTGTTTTATGGAGACCTGCAGTGGTAAATTGATTTTTAATCAAGGCTGCAATTTGAACTAACGTAATTTGCTCATCACAAAGGCTACAATTACGCGTGCAGCTGGCAACGCTGTCCTGCTGCTTAATCTCGTCACATCTTGTGGTTTTTACATTCGTGTCGTCCCTGTCTGACAGACAGTGTCAAGGTGACTCATCTGAAGTACTGTACTCCTTTATGTGCTGGCCCTGTTGACTAAGCAGAGGTTTCTTACACTGAGCCAAGAATGTAGATGTCTGGACCAAAACTTGATGACAAAGTAAATTATGTTAGCATTGAGACATTGTTCTCTCTAAACCCTGAATCTATCTGTAGTAAGGGTCTTGGGCCATTGAAGATTACATTTAGTAGACGGTGACGTCGAAGGTTCATTTTCACTACATGTGACAAAAAGTACAAGTAAAAGCATGTGAAAGCATTTTACTTGACTTAATTGTCAAGGATAGCACTCTAGAGGTTAGTGGTCAAGGTTACCAGTGTCTAACGAGTAGCAGTCGAGGTTAGCATCCTCTGAGGGTTAGCAGGTAAGGTAAACAGTCTCTCAAAGTAAGCCATTAGGAATTGTGAGCTCTAAAGAAAGTCACTGCAAGTTTACAGTCAGGGGTCAGCTAGCTTGTCTAGGCTGAGGAGGATTGGCCACGACTCGGAATACCCACCGTAGGCACTGAGGTCCAGCGGCGATCCTTCAAGGCCAGGTCGAGGGGTCACATGCACAGGTAGGACGTCAGGCAGGCAGGAGAAGCCCTCCTCCCACGACGCCTCTTTGGGGTCCAGGGACACTTTGGCACACTCCACCACAATGTCGTGGGTCTCAAAGCTCCTCCACCTGCACAGATATACACATATCAGATATACAATACTTGGCCCTGCCATGGACAACCGGCCCAGCCCCGGTCCTTTGCCGGCCCTTCCCCGTCTCTCTCTCCCCACTCGCTTCCTGTCACCACCTTCACTGTCCTATCGTAAATAAAGTCAAAAAGACCAAAAAAAATATCTTTTTTTAAAAAGATATACAGTACTTGCCTTAGAGTTTGCTCTGACAAATGTTGTTACGATGTCAGTTTGACTACAATGTAGTCATTTCGTAACTTTTATTTTGTGTGCATCTATGTATGAAATGCGCTATACAAACAAACTTGCCCTGCCTTGTAATGTATTTTTTTATGTTAATACAACAATGCACAGCCCTCAGCTACAGCCATCAATCATTCGTTAAATATTTCATGGCTGCTATCCACCTTATTTCTGGGGTCAC
>NC_085859.1:53903130-53920630 GCF_034702125.1 Engraulis encrasicolus | reverse complement strand
TTGAATATGGACGTGAAGGAGACATGAGGGGGTGAACCAGTAGGCGTGGAGTGCAAACGAAGGCTTTGGTGAGTAAGAGTGAGAGTTGGCTCGAAGACAGACACACACACAGAGATGCAGACAAAGACAAACACACAGACACACAAACACAGACAGGCACACACAGAGATGAAGGCAAAGACACATTGAGACAGACAGACAGACAGACAGACAGACAGACAGACAGACAGACAGACAGACAGACAGACAGACAGACAGACAGACAGACAGACAGACAGACGCACGCACACACGCAGTGCGCTTGAGTGGGTGGTGGTAGAGTGCAGGTACCTTGAGGCACTTGAGCAGCGCGGGGAAGAGGGGGAAGCGGGTGATGGTGTGTATCCAGGGAGGCTGCCGGCGGATCACTTGGGCCAGCAGAGTCAGCGAGGCCAGCCGGCACGCCTGCCGTCCCAGGCAGTCATTCAGCCTCTCCAGGAGCGGCTGCAATCACACATACACACAAACACAAACACGTGTTGGTATTGCTATGCAGTGTTGGGGGTAACGCGTTACTAAGTAACGTCGTTACGTAATTTAATTACTTTTGGCAGTAACTTAGGAACGTAACGCATTACTTTTCAAATTTCAATAACGTAATTACAGTTACTGCACTGCTGTAACGGTCGTTACTCGTTATTTGAGCCTTTAAATCGTCCTCAGGTTTGCTGATATTAGTTCTAGATGCGCGAAGCTCTCTGTCTAGGCTGTTTTTTTCCCCCAGCCCCTCTCAAGCTCTCGGGTGTGGGTGTGTGAGAGCGCACGCACGCAGACTGATGTTCCTTCTTCGTGCATGCAAGGTCTTTCACTGGGACTTTCATGAGCCCGTTGCGCTGTGGTGTGCTTAACATAGGCTATACTACACTACTTGGAGTTCCACCATCATTTGTTTCTAACATTACGCCAGGTAAAGTGAAAGTGATTCGCTGCGCAGTTAAATCTACAGTCATTCCGAGTCCACCGTTACGCAAATGCATGAATGAAACAGCTGTACCCATCGCAAATGCCATGGCCTCTGTTGTGCTCACTGATGACATATTGGTTAGATACTATGCAAAAAAAACAGTTTGGGTAGCTCCGTCAGCAGCAGCAGCCAGCGCGAATCAAGTAGACTAATTGGGAATAACGTGAGAATAACAGCGCAAGCAACACTATTGCGTTGAGGCCACGTTCTTCAGGCTATTCAAATGTGCCTGATCACACCGTCTTCCAGCACGAACGGATTCTGCATTCCGTAGAATCCTTAATAATAATGTTGATGCATACAATCCAAGGTCGTTTTTAATCAGGAAACTGAAAGGATTTGGAGTAGTTAAGCTGCAAAATCGAGGAGAGGAAATATGTAAGCCTAGGGTGTCCTTACCCACAACATTTCTGTTTGGTATGGCCACCTCACCCTACTCATTCTGTTTTTATTCAGTGAGACCAAAGGCAATTTTCATGCTGAAATGACAATAAAAGTCTATTCTATTTTATTCTATTCTATTCTATGGCGTAATGTTAGACTAGATTCAAATTTATTGACACTGTTATAAATAGGACTACAGGGCAATCATGAAATGCATTTTAGATGTGAGAATGACAATAGGCCTAGGCCTTTATGAGGGATTCCATAGAGGTACAGTTTGCACATTAAAATATTAGGTCATTTACACAGCCAGCTTACAACCCGGGGAAGCAGGTGTATTATGAGTTGTGCCACTACACTGGTTAAAATCCCTTTTCCCGCGAAGAGTAAAGTAAAGTAATAAGTAACAAGTTACTTTTTAAATTGAGTAATAAGTAAAGTAACTCAATTACAATTGAAAGCAGTAACTAAAGTAAAGTAACCAATTACTTTTAAAAAGTAACTTACCCAACACTGTTGCTATGCTATCAGGAACACATTCCACTGACTTCCCATCATATCTGAGTCAAGAATTCTTAACTGTACCAAGAATACACCAAAACAAATCCAGAACCCAAATCTGTCAGCAAAGAAATGCCCTTATATTCAGTTTCAGGTTGTCTCAGATCATAGTCTTCTCAGAGGTAAGTTTTCTGTCATCGTTGTGAGGACATTTGGACTGCACAACCGTAGAAAAAACACGTGACAACCATGCCCGCACATGAACACACACACAAATAATTCCGAGCACGATCAGCCACAGAAAAAAGAGCAATGTAAGAACAGTGTGTGTAACAGAGCACTGTCTTTTTCTGCAAAGGCCTCTGAGGCAAATGTCTGTTCTTTTTAGTCTGCTCTGAGTGGACCGATTAGTGTGTTGCGCAATACCTGACACTAGGTCCAGCACACATCCTTTTTTTAAGGGATACATGTCGTAATAAGAAAAGTCAATTGAGTAGCTAAGTTATAAAAGTCTGCAGTATAAAAGCCATTTCTTCTATACATTCCCTCTACATCCCTCCCCCTAAAGGATCACTACTTTATCTTCATGGCCTTTTTGTTTATTAAGCATTACATTTCCCAGAGGACTGGGAGAAAAAAAAGAACCAGTTTCTTCTAAGTTGCATAATCTCACTGTGAGCCAGGAGCAATGTTTGTCTTTTGAGACTGTACTTCTGAGACCATCCCTTTGGGACGGGCTCTGCCTTGAATGCTGGTGCATTTTCCAGCGCCTTGGTGCGCCTGACTGCACTGCATGGTGCTGGCTGGTTGTTATCCCAGGGTATTAGGACAGCGCGGGTCAGGATAATAATCTTCCAGCAGGTTAAGATTCTGAACATCCAGGATTAAGTCTTTGGGGACTAGCTGGAGCCAGAGCAGCATTTTAAACACGAGACCCCCACAGGAAAATGGTTACTGCTCCTACTCTACCGTTTGAGCTTTGTGAACTAGAATTACTGAGCTTTTTGTTTTGCTGACTCCAGCAAGTTTTCGATTTTGTGCTAATGTTTTATTATAGTATTTGTCGTGTTATCAATATAACTTGTGAAAATCCACAACTTGTGTGTTTATTACAGCTGATAACCTAAGCAAGCTAACAAATGCACTGTCAAATAATAACACTGACGCCATTCCCTGAAATGCCACAGCATTTGCCTTGCAAGTGGCGTGGCAGACTGACTTCAGCGTGGTGTGCTGCCTGTGGGTGACAGCAAAGAGACTTGAGACTGAGCCTCTGGGATGGCGGAGCTGCCTTGGAAAGGCTTCCATTTCAGTGCACAATTGTGTCCCAGCGTTCATCCGTGCCACACACTGAGCTAAAAGGGCCTAGCTTAACCCAGGTATTTAAAGTTACATGATCGGGATAATGATGCTTCGGCTGGTTGTCAGGCATACCCGTGGGTAGTCTCTAGGAACCAACAATGTCACAGAAGTGCTTCAGTGCCACCAGGCCTCACCACCTCACATCTTGACATCTGCAGTTTTCCATACTGACACCTAGTCATAATCTGGACATAAACCTTGCATGTCATCACTGAAGAACTAGTAGCCTACTGTATGCTTACAAAGGAGTCCAAGAGCCTTGAGTTGTGTTAATTTCACAACATAAAACAACTCGTTCAGGTTTTGAAAGTATGTACATTTAACCAGGCCTGTCATTGAAACATGTGGTGTTCACCCATGGAGTAATTGTCTAACTTTAGTCGGGGGGAAACATGTCTGTTATCTACAGTTAAAGACATCGAACAGCTTGAGCTGGTTTGAATGTCAACTGCTGGATTCACAGTTTCGATACATGTCAGGGTCCCAGACTAGATACGTATGCAGGGCTCTAAATTAACGCACGCCAACACGCCAAATGCGGGTGAAAAATCATTTTGGCTGGTAGAAAAAATCATCCACTAGCCAAATTGGCCGGTAGCGCGCGCCCGACTGAATGTTAAACAGCTGCCCGCACAGATCTGTAGCTGCCGTCTGATGAACGTTAAAACGTCGCCTACATTACCCATGAACATTAGTCCTACCGTCATGATGTAGCCCACACCCATTGGCTGACCGTTAATCACAGTAAGGCAGCCTCACATCCATTGGCTGCGTGTTTAATACCCGTGCGCTGGAACTAGTGTTGATAAAATATGTTCAATGAGCGGACTAGCGCGGATTACTTTGGTTTTGTAGGTTTTGGTCAGATGAAAAATAATGTGGCAGTGGTTAAAGCACGGTTATGTGTCGATGAATGCAAGTAATAGCAGCGTAACTGTTGTGACGGTGAAATAGAGTATTGGTGGAGCGAAAACGGCGTGAGTGAGTGGAGGGACAGGACAGCTGTCTGTCAAAACAGTGTCGTTGCCGTCAGAAGCCATCTGACATTTGCGAGGTCCTCGCAACTACAAACGATGGAGTTGTCATTTCCTAATAACGCCCACGCCATCGCAAAGACCCTGCACGAGTTTGACACGAGTAAGTGAAAAAAAGATCACAAAAACTAGCGACGAAAGTAACAAAGTAAGCATGGTCTCCGTGGTGTTATTGGATATCTAGTTGACATAGCGTAACATCATTCACGCACTGTGTAGGTGTGTGTAGGTGCGTGTGTGTGCGTGTGCGTGTGCGTGCGCGTGTGCGCGTGCGTGTGTGCGCGCGCGGGTGTGTCTCCTGTCCTTCTCCTCTCGTCTCCTTCTCCTCTCTTCATCTCTTCTCCCCTTCATCTGTCTTCTGTGCATTGTCCATGGTATTTGGCCCACTGTGTGTGAAGTGATGCTGTGTAGGGGATATGAGGTTTTGCAGTGTTTGGTTGTGTGTGTGTGTTTGGCTAGTGTATGTTGAAAGTCTGGTATGTGTGTGACATTAGTGTTGAAGGCATGCTGTGTTTGTGTGAGTTGTAGGCCTATACTGTATGTGAGGTTTGGGTGATGGTGTGTGAGGTAATAGGCTAGTGTTTGGCTGTCTGTGCAGTATATGGAAATGGAATGAAAAATAATGAAATGCAGGTAATAAAAATATAATTACTAAATAATTATAGAATAGACTGAATTATATTGAGTATAATATTTATATTGTTTATCTGTGTTGAGGACATAGCCTAGTTTAATAAAATAATTAAAAGCAACATAATTAACGCATGGTTTATTTTGGTGAGAAAAAAATGGCTAGTTGACCTTCCATTTGGCTAGTAAGAAAAAATGTCTACTAGCCAAATTGGCTGGTGGTGGAAAAAGTTAATTTAGAGCCCTGTACGTATGTATATACATATGTATATGTACAGAAACAATAAAACTTAAACAGCGAAAAACTACAGTGCATTTTAGTTAGAAATGCCTCATGTGTTCATGCCCGCTGCACCAATCAGCTTTGTTTTGATAGTTTCTGGGCATCACAAATGCTGTGATATGTCTGACACGCCAGGCTAGTGTTGAGGGTGTCATGTTGTAGTGTGGTGCTGTGGTTTTAAAAGTGGGGGTCATGGACCCCTGGAGGGCCGCAAGGGGGTCTTAGGGGGGCGTGGAAAAGTAGACAAAATGGGCAAAGTGAAATAAACAATTGAATTAAGTTAAGTAAACTAAAAATATATTTGTACTTCAAGACACATTAAAATGCCCAGGATTTGCTTTCCATGACCACTGCTATGCTGCTGACACTATGTTGCCTGTTCTACTTGGGTAGATATAGAAATGTGCCAACTACATAGAGATGTCAAGGACTGTGTTCAGAAAAAAATGGCCCATTGGAACGGTATTAAAGGGGCCATAGCTGAGATCTACCGGTATATGGGGGGCCTTGCCATGGTTAAGTCTACATCACACCAGGGGTTCCCAAACTTAACCATGGCAAGGCCTCCCACATGACCGCTGCATCAATCCACTTGGTTTTGATTTGTTTCTGCAGCATGACAAATGCTGTGATGGTGTTTAGTAGTTAGTATAGAGTCACACCACGCTAGTGTGGAGTGTGTCATGTACCATATTTTTCGGACTATAAGTCGCAGTTTTTTTCATAGTTTGGCTGGACATGCGACGTATACTCTGGTGCGACATATATGGGGTTTTTTTCACCACAGGAGAACACTAATGTGCGAAATTTTGTGTTGCCTAATACCGCTGAAAGAAAAAATGTTACAACTTACCACAACCAAAAAATTGAATTACAACAATGACGACTGAATAGAAAAGAAGTTCATATACAGCTGAATTCAAGCTGAAAGTAATTAAATATGCAGCCGAAAATGGCAATAGGTCAGCTCAACGAAAGTTTGGATACAATGGAAAACTGGTTGGGGACTGGAGAAAAGCAGACGAAAATGTGCATGTATGAAAAAAAAGCTATCTGAAGGTTCAAGGCCAACGTCTAGAAGAAGAGCTCAATACACTACAAATGTGTCCTCGAACGCGCGCGCTGCGAGTAATTTCGATAATTTCCGCAAGCTTCTGACAAACCAAATAGCCGAGCACAACGTGACACTATCATAAACAGCATGGATGAAGTCCCCCTCATGTTTGATATCCTCATGGGCTGAAGTGTCTCAGAAAAGGGGGTAAAGAAAGACCGTGAACTGACACCCACACTTCACAGTGGTGTTGGCGTGCTGTGGAGACGGAACAAAGTTGCCTCGCTCCCTCCGTCCTCAAAATGCAAAACAATGCTGTGACAGAGTGCAATGCATCTGTCATTTTAACAGCGGGTTTCTCCGCTGCGCAATGTTTCAATGGTGCAAAGTGAAACGGACTCAAACATAGTTGCAATGTTCATTTAAAATACAAGATATATTTGCTGTGGGTTTTTGGTGGGCATTTAGCCATATTTGGGGTTCGGGTATGTTTGTATACCGTCTCAGTTTAAAAAAAGAAATGTTTGCTTGGTACACATGCTTTAAAAACAGGAGAAGAAAAGACACAACACTGGTGAATGAATGTTGTCCTGACTGCAGGGCAACATGGCGCTTTATCGCTGTTATCACTGCTTCTTCTTCTTCTTCTTGTGTTTTTATGGCGGTTGGCAAACCAGCATAGTTGGCGCATTAGGCTACCAGTACCACCTCTGGACGCATTTCCACTGCTTCTCAGATGCTCGTTTATAAAACAATGCCGTCTTCTAGCAGTAGCCTACCACGCGCCAGTTATCAGAACGCAGATTCCATGAATAAAATAAGCTTTCAAAATGTGCAATGTTTAGTTCGGTGCGACGTATATACAGTATGTTTTTTTCATCTTCATAATGCATTTTTTGGCTGATGCGACTTAAACTCCGGAGCGATGTATAGTCCAAAAAATACGGTAGTAGTGTGGTGGGTATATGGGGTGTCATGGACTGCATGTCATGTGGATGAGTCCTCTGACCTTGTGCTGGGGCTCGTTGACGGCGGTGAGGATGAGCAGAGCTTGAGGAGAGCTGCACTCCAGGTAATAATCCACTAAGCCATTCAGCAACACTGAACCCTTTTCTGCACGACACAAAAACACACATAAAGAAGGTGGACAATACATTAACTTTGATAATTTTCATACAGGAATCTCATGTTTAAATCACTTTTTTTTTTTTTTTAAAGGTACTTCCGAACTTAATAAATGCTACTTTACTCTAATACCAATGAGCAAAATGGCTCCTCAAATGTCAGTTGCTTCCCCATTGACAATTTAGGAACACACGTGACTGACAATAGCTGTGAAAATGACATTATGTTTCTTTTAGTCACTGTAGGACAAATGTAGGATGATGCCAAACTAGTTTATCACATGTTTTGTTGAGAATTTCACCTGTTTTGAACAGGTTGAAATTTGTAGTACTACGTTCTTAACGTCCCACCACATTGACCTTTTTACCATTATACCCTCATTATTATATGAAAACTGATTAAATTAACATACACTGTATGTCACGTTTTTAAAATGAATGTATTGTGAAAATAAAAATGAATGTCCTTACACTGCTCCCGTGCTGCTTTTTTTTTTTAAATTTATTTACCAAGTGAAGAGCGACTAGCTTGAAAGCACTCACTTGGGATTTTTTTAAAAAGCAACACAGGAGCAGTGTGCGGACATTCATTTTTATTTTCACAGTATTCTGACCTTTTGTCATGCACCTGCGTATTGGATGTGCGCACTACTAGCCTATTAAAATGAATGTATCAAAATATGTTGTGACTCTATTTTAACCGTTTTCTACTCAAACAAATCATGACAACACAAAAAAAAAAACTGTGGCGGCACATCATTGACCCATTAACCCTGATAACACTGTCAGCGGGCGTAGCCGTAGCCTAATGGTTAGGGAGTGTTGGAATCGCATGTTTGAGAATCTGAATCCCATACCATCCATGAATAAGTGCCCCTAAGCAAGGGGTACCTAACTTCATATTGGTCCAGGGACTGTAACCAATATCCTGTAATATAAGGGCAAGATTTGAAGCGCCAGCCATAGGGGGTGCATCCCAATATGTGACCTTGCCTCCTCCACTTGTGCTTGTCTCCTCGTCCCGCCTCCTGGCCCCTCCTCCGTGGAGAAAACGATAAAGTTTCCCAGCTGTCAGCCTCGCCACAACAACTTTTGAGGGACTGTTTTTCATTCACCATCCCAATTGCAAATGAGAAAAAGACTTTACAATTGAGCTTTTGCAAGATATTGAAATATAATGCTGTTGTCAGTGATGTCATCATGACGAGAAGCAAGTGGAGGAGGCAAGTGGAGGAGGCAAGGTCGCATATTAAGATGCACCAGGGTCCAATTCAATCTAGCACCTCCTGTCCTCTCCTTTCATTTGTGGCTTTGGTGACGCGAAGCAAGGCATCATTGACCATGCAAGTTTTATTCAATATCTCACAAAGGCACAATTCAAAGGTCATTTTGTCATTTGCAATCAGGCTGTTGTCAAGGGAAAAGCCCTTCCAAAGTTGCTCCGACAGCAGGGGGACTTCATTGTGTTCTCTGTGAACCTATGAGAACCTAGTTGTGGGCCCCCTCATCTACCTGGGCCCGGGAAAGCAGACCCCTTTTAACACCCGCCCCACCCCAGCCCAGCCCCTGCCGGCTTCCCTGTGTGTTGGTGGGGATCATCTGACAGCTTTAGCCGGCCCAGGACAAAGCCATCTCAAAGGTCCCCTGCACCCAATACGCCTATAATAAGAACCCAGTTATGGGCCCCCTCCTCTCCCTGGACCCAGCCCACACAGCAGAGGACTCCGATGCGGACCCGCGTTCAAGTCACCACATCCGTGTCACTGTCACATTCCTTTGGGTTCCACTTGGTGGATCAGGGTCGCCACCGTGCGCCGCCCCAAATTCTACCGTCAAAACGCGGACCATAATCGCATCCATATCTGATTCACAAACGCGGACGCGCTGTAAAATCTAACGGACGTTGGTACAGTTTTTGTTGGGGCAGACACGACCGAACAGCGCTCTCCAGTAAGTATTGATTTATTTATATTAGGTGATACACAAAGGTACAAAAAGTATATCTGAAGCTTTTATACTATCAATGCTTATTGATATTTCGTAGGATTTTGTTTTATGACTTTAAAAGTGTAAGTTAACCCTAGTTGTTTTCAAAACGAGACAGCTAGTTCATTCATTCAAAGACATGGAGAACTACATTGGCTATTGTAGTATTTCCTAAATGCTGTTAAAATATGATGCGATGCCATCCGATACATGGAGGAAGTGCAGTTGAATAAAAATTATCAACATTGTGCCCATTTTAACAGCCTTGTTTACGTTAGCTTGCTAGCCAGTTACTAGCAAACCGGTTGACTGAAGCAAACTTGTGTAAAGTTAAACGTAGGTCTAAGTGTTCAAATACTCCTATGAAACGGCTATATTGGTCTGAATTTGGCTCATGGTACACTTTTACACGGATTGGTGATGCTCTCAACAGGTTTGGCACCAACTGTGTTTTTAACGGTACAAATCCTAAAACGGTGACATCATGTTCTCCTCACGTTAACGAAATCCAGGCTAATTGTTTATTAGCAATTAATGGATGGCCATGAACTGCGCCCTCGTCCCATATGCTGTCCATCATTGGTGAATGAATGAAGTAGCTGGGCTCATAGTTTGATACAGGTGTCCGTGGTTGGGCTACAAATATCTGAATTTGTCCTTATTCTTGTGCAACAGTAAACAGGTGGAATTACCTCTGGGTCGGACAGGGCTAGCCAGCTGTAATCCACCCTGCTACGGTGATGCCCGCCTGCCTCCCGGCTTTTACGACCAAGAGTAAGTACATCTTATAATATTCAACATCATTACTGTCACGGGATAGAGATGTGAAAGAGCGTTGTCCATTCCATATGCAATGCAATGTCTGATTGCCATCTTACGAAAATTTAAATGAAAGCTCTAAGTTTAGCTCTGTTGCCTTTTCAGATCGGAGCGCTGATGTGATGTTTCCCCGTCGACTGATGAGGCATCAGGGAAGGAAGAGAAGGCAGCCACGACACGCGATTGTTCAACATGACAGTGAGACAGAAAAATAATGTCAAGATAAATAAAACATCATGATGAGTGAAGTTCTTAGTCAGGTTGTGTTTTTTTCGGGTTCTTATTTAAACGGTGTCTAGGCCAGGTCTGTGTTATCTGTAGAATTAAATCTAAATGCTGTTTGAAACGGTTAACTGGTTTAGTGTTCGTTTATTGGGATTATAGCATAATAAGAAAGTAACTTTATGAGCACGGATCCAAAATGGTCCCGGCCCGGAACATCAATGAGTCCGGAATGGGTCCGTAACTGATCAAAAGTAGTGGAACCGTGACGGATGCAATAAGTGGACACGGAATGAGTCCGCATCGGATGTCGCGCCTCCGAACCGGGCTCACTGCGGAGGTACGCTTCTGCACGCGGATCCGTTGCGGGTGACAAACGGGTCCCTTTTGAGTCCGCACCACGCCTCCGCGTCGGATGATAGGCGGCGTGCAAGTGGACGCCGATACGGCCCCGTTTACCGGATCCGTTCCGGAGGATGGCCTCCGGACGGTGGACTCCGGGGCGGATCCATTACGGTGTACTTTTGCTGTGTGGGAGGACAACAGACCCCTTTGCCCCCCCACGCCCCCTCCCCCACCCTCTGTTGCCTTCCCTGTGTGTGTGTGTGTGTGTGTGTGTGTGTGTGTGTGTGTGTGTGTGTGTGTGTGTGTGTGTGTGTGTGTGTGTGTGTGTGTGTGTACCTGTCCTGAGATGCTCCTCCACCAGTTGCCTGGTCTGCTGCAGCTGCTGAAGGTCCGTGGACTCCAGCAGGGGAAGCATGTCAATCACACTGGTCTGGTCTTTGGCCATGTTGTTGTTGTTGTTGCCGGCGGATAAGGACTAGTGGGCTCAAGCGCTGCACTCTCAGTCACCGCTCAAAGCTACGACCTCTATGGCAGGAAAGGGACGCATGTGAGCAGCACAAGAATTTCACAGGGTCACGTCATGAACTGTTGTTTACTGGAACGAGTCATTCACATATCTCTCAAGTGTTAAATCTCAATGGTAGCGTTACGGTTGTTTCCAAGATAATGTAGCCGAAAAGGCTGAAACAGCCGCTACTGATCAATGCTTCCATGTGTTGACAGGTGGAAAAATGTCTTCGATTGCGGAATTAGCGCTGTGGTATCCCACGTCACCATTGCCATAGTCATGGTCTGGCCTGTCGTCAGTATAACCCATAGAGCTTGAACTATTAACTTTGCATAAAACGGCGGCTGGTGACTAATAACAATAGATATCAGCTATTAATGTAGAAATAGTTACAGGCATAAACTCTGGACCCAACACAGTTCGATGGTCACAGATCATTGCTTGAGAAGTCAGTTAAGCAAGCATGACAACTCTGGCAAGCGAAGTGGGGTTAAAGGCTACATTCCAAATGCACCTCTGATTAATTTGTTGTGCATAAAATGTAGTGCACAAGCTTAGAAAATCACTTTGGTTTACCTTCCGAAATGTCCTGCGTTCATCTGAAAGGCGCCATCTTGGAATTGCTCAACTAACGTTAGCCAGCTAACAGCGCTAGCCTATCTCTAGCTAGTTTTTGCTGGAACTTTTGAGCGACGAACAGCAATACGTGCGTTCCGGAACAACATACACAAACTCTCGGCTTGTCTTTTTGCTAGACCTCAACCTGTCTTTAAATCCTAGGAGGTGAATCTCGCCAGACATGCAATTGACAGGTTACATTACTTTTGGCTGTCTCCATCCAGCAGCATGCATGCAGCAGGTTGGACATGATTGACCCACCAATCGGCGCATGCGCCATGCCAGCTGGACTATGAAATTTGGAATTCGGCCTGGACTGGACAAGTAGGCTACATGGACACCAGCTTTAACAGTTTAAATTAGATGTTGCCTATGTAACAGTGGGTTTTTTTGGTAATCACTATTAATGTACATTGCACTGTTGTATGATGTGGGATTTGTCAACGTGGGTTTAGGGTTAGGCCTACACTTTTTGTTGGTTTATAAATTCTGACATGATAGGTAGCCCAAGTCGCCCTAGAGGCCTAGCCTACAGAGCACAGTCAGTCAGTCAAGATGTTTGCCTCTCAGATGGCATCCCAATATGTGGCCTTGCCTCCTCCACTTGTGCTTGTCTCCTCGTCCCGCCTCCTGGCCCCTCCTCCGTGGAGAAAACGATTAAGTTTCCCAGCTGTCAGCCTCGCCACAACAACTTTTGGGGGACTGTTTTCCATTCACCATCCCAATTGCAAATGAGAAAAAGACTTAACAATAGAGCTTTTGCAAGATATTGAAATATAATGCTGTTGTCAGTGATGTCATCATGACGAGAAGCAAGTGGAGGAGGCAAGTGGAGGAGGCAAGGTCGCATATTAAAACGCACTCATGGTCTAATGGCCCACACAGCTTTTTTTTTTTTTGCAATAATTCTGATAGTCTAAAGGAAATTACGTCATTCTTTTGGATAATGAGTGGTGACAGAACACAGGCTGCTAACATTCCCATTGACCTGAAGTAACTGTGCTGTATCACATTCTGTGGCTGTATCAGCCACACACACACAGACACACACACACACACACACACACACACACACACACACACACACACACACACACACACACACACACACACACACACACAGACACACACACACACTTTCTCACCCTCTCAAATGTACCTTCTGTTGGGTTAGCCTACCTGTTTCCCCATGCCTGTACACTCTACTCCATGGTAAGGGACAATCAATCAGTGTATTCTCAAGGAATATAATATAATATAATATAATATAATATAATATAATATAATGTAATATAATACAATATAATACAATATAATATAATATAATTGTAATTGGTTGAAATGAATAGATTAATCGTATGTTATGTGTTTACATTTTATCTCAAGCATGTAAAACTGTCACTATTATCCGTAGCTCATTTCTACAACAATAATGTTGGCGTAGTTGTATTGCTCTGTCCTATTTATAGGCCTGCTATGACAGATGTGAAAAAAGGCCATTATTATGATTGATATAATGAGGCAGTGGATAATATCAGGTATTTCTATTTTTTCCACGTGAGGTAATATCCTGCAATATCCTTCACTTGTCCAGCTCACTTTCAACTTATGACGACTGTGTCCTGTCTGCAGTCATTAGTCCCCAACTCCACAGAGGACCAACGCCAGTACTGGCACTACTGTTACAGGCGTGAGTCCACTGACTCACCATAACGCCACTGCCACGGTCACTGCTGCGGATGCCCTCAAAGCTGCTGCTCATCAGCCATCTGTCTGGGTTTGTGTTTTTCCCCCTCTTTGCCCTCGTTCATCATGCACATTCGCTCGGCTTATAAAAGGGGGTCAGCAGTAGGGTTGGACTTCCCCCGTCAGCTCAGCATCCACAGACGCCCTGCTCAGCCATACCACTTGTTCACTTAGGCCTACTGACTGCAAACTCCACACATACTGGCTGTGCAATATGTCAAATTTACATGTACATATATTTAAGGTTTTAGACAAACAATCCTTTTCTTCGACGACTCCCCTGTTGTATGTCACCTCCAGGACATACACACAGAGGGGTCCCACTCCCAGTTTGGGAACCGTTGTACTGCACTAACATAAGAGGTGCATTTCTTGTTTACTACAGAATTATTCTTAGTGAAGGTGATGGGGGGATAGCTAGTGTCAGAGAAACATCAGTATCATCGTTGGAAAAGCTATGGGCAGTTTTATAAGAATTATGACATCAAAACCCCTAGAAGTAGCCTATAGATTTTTGGAAGTGCATATTTTACCAAATTACATTCACAACATAAAATCTTAATTTTTTCAGGGGACCTAGTCAAGGTGTTTCTTGTCAAGTTGTCCGCTTTACCAATAAAGTGCTGAAGGAAACCCTGAAGCCAAGCCACATTTTGATGTATCACACTGGTACTTAGACAACTATGACACAACTACTGGTGCTCTGTTTACAGCACAACCACACTAATGCACTCTGACTGGGACACATGACAGCTGGATGGATTACAGCATTTGTCCGATTTTAGCAGAAGCCATCACCGGTGCTGCTAAGCTAACATGACTACTGCAGATGGCCTCTAAACATTACAGCAGCATGTCTGTCCTTTAATCACCTGTCTTTCACCAGAGAGACTGGATTCTGCATTCACTCTGTGCTTAATACGCTATGTGTCTGTGCCAGCCAGTCAGGGGTAATGAGAGCGAAGAGGAGCTTGATCAGACTGTACTTTCTGTGGAGTGTAGGGCTGGGTAATTGCAAGCAACCTCACGGTAACACCTCATTAGCTGTGTAAATTAACTACAAATAGTTTGTCCACAGATATTTTTTCTTAAATAAGTTAATGCGTGGACTTCTGTCTACTGACTCCGCTGAATTGGCAAAAACATTTACTAATCACGATGCAGTCACAACACAATAGGTCTATGTATCATAAAGAGGTCTGTAATCAATTCAATATTTTGGCAACACTTCTTGTATAGACAGTTTATGTTTAATTTTGCATCGTCCCATATACACTTCAAATCACAGTGAACGCACACTTACAATAGGCTATGTGTGAATTGTGTATAAAGCAAATGATCAAAGCAAAGGATAGCCATATCTGTTCCAATGTCTTATTAACATCTATTGGCTCTCGATTCACAGTGATCAAACAATGCCAGCATTCAGCGCTGCTGACAGCTGACGTCATCTGAAATGTTCTCCCTCTCCATGCATGCAATGTCATGAGGACCCAGATCTGCCATCCCCCACAAGCTTCCTGGGCCCAGGACAACTGACTCCTGGCATCCCTGCCAGCATTAAAGAAACAGCTCCAGTCTGTGATGAAAGCGAGAGTAATTTGTAGCTCCCGGCTGAGAATCTCCCACCTGTCTATAAACACAAACAGAGCGGCTGTTATGTCAGGCAACACGTGACATGAGATGAAGGGGCACAAACAACAGGTGACGGATTCCCATCACACCTCTTTGATCTTAGCCAGATGTTGGTGAATGTGTAACCACCAATCTCAATTTACTCTACTGATAAAATGTGTAGTGCAGTAGTTATCAAAACGTGATGAAAACTAATGCTGTATATTGACATGGTATGTCTTGTAACAGTACAGTGTGAAAACTGATCCCATGATAATGTGACATCAGTGCAGAGCATCAGTAGATTAAATGTTTTGTCAGAGTACTCGTATTTCAACCTCAATCAGTCTATATCTAGCAATTAATCAGTCAACTAATCAATCCTATGCTGGCGATAGGATTGAATTGCGATACATGTCCACTGTCAGACCACCCACTTCCAAAGTGATTAGAAAAAGGAAATTGGTTGTGCTGGAATCTTATTGGCCCAACATGTGCCCTATCTGTTAGAGTAGATAGATACAGTATATCACGAAAGTGAATACACCCCTCACAGTTTTGCAGATTTTTGAGCATATCTTTTCACAGGAAAGCATTACAGAAATTTCACTTTGACGCAATGATTAGTGACCTTTTAACAACATATTTAACCGCTTAAATTTCTTGTTCACTCAGAAAAAAACTAAATACAGCCATTAATGTTTGAACATGTACTCACAAAAGTGAGTACACCCCAGATTAAAATCCGGTAGAGAAGGGGCTGTGTTGGCTCGAATCGTCTCGAATTGAAACGAAATGAAAAGGGATGAAAAGGGAGGTCATCAGTGTGCGTTTCAACCTTTCTTTGAATTGAACTTTTACATTTTGAGTCTGCATCTGGCTTAAATAGATTGGTGTGAGATTTGAATGCAATACTATGGAGAATATCAGGATCTGCTTCAGTAGTCACAGTGCATGATGACATGCATGTTTCTTTTAGGTGTATTTCAGATTGCCAATGTTGACAGCATTCATGCATCCCCAAACCATGTCAGTCCCACTACCATGCTTGGCTATGGAGAGGATACAACTTTTTTGTAAAACTCACTTGTTTACCACCACACATGCTTGACACCATCTAAAGCAAATTTGTTTATCTTGGTCTCAAGAGAGATGAACAGACCAAGGATATGGATCACTGGAACCATGTCGTGTGATCTGAAGAGACCAAGATAAACAAATATACTTTAGATGGTGTCAAGCATGTGTGGTGGTAAACAATTTTCATCCCTTTTCATTTCGTTTCAATTCGAGACGATTCGAGCCAACACAGCCCCTTCTCTACCGGATTTTAATCTGGGGTGTACTCACTTTTGTGAGTACATGTTCAAACATTAATGGCTGTATTTAGTTTTTTTCTGAGTGAACAAGAAATTTAAGCGGTTAAATATGTTGTTAAAAGGTCACTAATCATTGTGTCAAAGTGAAATTTCTGTAACGCTTTCCTATGAAAAGATATACTCAAAAATCTGCAAAACTGTGAGGGGTGTATTCACTTTCGTGATATACTGTACGTTCCTGAAGGTCATTTTTTTGTTTTTCTCCCATGCGATTTCGCAATACACTGCACAGATGTTTCAAAACCCATGGTTCCTATAAGGAGAGTTCGCTTCAGCAGTGTGAGACGTTGAGTGCTGGTGTCGAAGCTGGTTCTCTGTCAGAGATGGCTGTGTTGGGGGTGATTTGTATAGCGGTGGCCTTGTGTTTAGGCAAGGCAGCAGGAGCCAGTGTGAGTATTATTTATTTGACAAACTATTTAGTCTACATCTACTACAGTAGAGTCTACATCTACTGATTGTACTTCTGACTTTACCAAGAGTTCAATAGTTTTTATAGGCTAATGTATATGAAATAGTCCGAAAATTTGTTTCATGTGAGGGATGGACAACAAAGATGTTTTTAGAAGAGTCACTGTACACCTATAAGTACTAGAACTATATGTTAATAAATTAAATATGTTCCCATATGGAATGGAATGGAACGACATCCAAAAGCAACCTTGGGCATGACTACTAACCCCACATTGTTCCAGGGACCGTAAACAATACTAAATGCCAAACTAACTGTGAATCACTTTGGGTGACAGCATCAACTAAGTGTAATGTACACTGTAAAAACATTATCATAGTTTTTACAGTAACTTACTGGCAGCTGGATGCCAATTAATAACTGTAATACCATTTACAGTAGCATTAATGTAAATATATGGTGCTGATTAACACTGTTTA